>NC_134266.1:265479280-265551780 GCF_031893055.1 Leptodactylus fuscus
TTACTGCAGTCTGTGGTTTCGCTCTTCAATCTGAACTACACTACATTATTGTAAAAGAGAAAAAAATACTCTGAAAGCCATGAAAAAAAGTGACTCAATTCTTCAATCCAAAGTAAAAAATCCACTAAATCAATCTAAATAATAGATTACAGCCGAGCGGGATAATCTTTCATTATTATAATGCAAAGAACGGTTTTTGGCATGGCAACTGAGGCTGTTGCTATGCTAACACTGTGGATTTTCTCCGGAAAAAAAATAATAAAAAAATCAGAAAGCGAAAAATATTTTTCTAGACAAAATTTCTAGTTACGGTGAATAATTTTCCTGAAGATAAATATTCTCCGGTTTTACTGTTGCTCTAGAAGACGAGACCGAGGTTAGTCATAGTCAGTGATTTTTACCATTGACTATTCGCGGAAATAACCGCATGACTCATGGATATTGCTTCCGGGAGCGTTTGCCAACCGGTTTGGATAGATTCTCTGCGATGTCACATGCACTAGTATTGTGCGGTGAAGGATCGGATGGCGGTGTAACCTGTAGGCAGAGGCTGGGAGTAGTAGGACTTGCCATGGTCATGGTGGCTAGAAACTGGACCACCTTCTCTGTTGCTCCTCCTAGGCTAGTGCTGAGCTATGGGGGCCCGCAGGATATCAGATGATGGTGGTGGTGGTTAATGTTTTCACCTTGACACATTCTAGTTGTTGTCAGTCTTGCAAAGCCTGATGTAAGTTGAAGTGCCCATGATGGTTTTGCAGGAGATAATAGGTATGCAGAATAGGAAACCCAGAGTCAAAGTCGTTCAGACCAAACTTGGGCCTCGTGGTTGCATGGGGCGCGTCAACATCACGATACTTGCATCAGAGCACCATGATGTTGGTGTGCCCCACCTGACTGCTGAAGCCCAATTACAGGTAGTAAGAAACCACCACCATCATGAGTTTTATATCGAAGCATGGTGACGTCAACACTCCCTGTGTGATTGGGTTTCAATTGTCACCCGGGTTCATGACATAAAAGACTGGAAGAGAACAAAAGATGTTGGAGGATGTACATGAGAATCCTCGAGAAAGCCCAGGAGAGGAGAGGGAATGTATCACTGTTTATTAATTTATTGCACCTCCCGTGGTCCCCTGATTATTATTTCTGTGGGGTCGCAAAAGCAAACCCCAAAAATCTCAGGTTTGACCAGAACCAAGGTTTTTTTTTTTCTTAAAACATATAATGAACGGGGCTTGTTACAAATCAATTTGCTCATTTCTGGTCCCTACAGATCATGTGCCATATCTGTCCATTTCTGGTCCCTACAGACCAGTGATGGCAAACCTTTTAGAGACCGAGTGCCCAAACTGCAACCCAAAACCCACTAATTTATTACAAAGTTCCAATACGGCAATTTGACCTTAATAATGTGCGGATCCACAATTGCACACAATTACAGACCTGCAAAATATGGTCATATGAATGGGGCTTTATAGAGCTCTCTGTTGCACTGTGACCCCCACACAGTATATTCTGCTCCACAGTGGACCCCACACAGTACAATCTGCTCCACAGTGGACCCCACAAAGTATAACCTGCTGCACAGTGACCACCATACAGTACAATATTCTCCATAGTGGCCCCCACACAGTATAATCTGCTCCACAGTGGACCCCACAAAATATAACCTGCTGCACAGTGGCTCTACACAGTACAATCTGCTCCACAGTGGACCCCACAAAGTATAACCTGCTGCACAATGACCACCATACAGTACAATCTGCTCCATAGTGGCCTTTACACAGTATAATCTGCTGCACAGTGGCCCCCACACAGTACAATCTGCTCCACAGTGGACCCCACAAAGTATAACCTGCTGCACAGTGGCCCCACACAGTACAATCTGCTCCACAGTGGACCCCACAAAGTATAACCTACTGCACAGTGGCCCCACACAGTACAATCTGCTCCACGGTGGCCCCCACACAGTAGAATCTGCTCCACGGTGGCCCCCACACAGTAGAATCTGCTCCACAGTGGCCCCACACAGTACAATCTGCTCCACAGTGGCCCCAATACAGTACAATCTGCTCCACAGTGGACCTCACACAGTACAATCTGCTCCACAGTGGCCCCCACACAGTACAATCTGCTCCACAGTGGCCCCCACACAGTACAATCTGCTCCACAGTGGCCCCCACACAGTACAATCTACTCCACAGTGGACCCCACAAAGTATAACCTGCTGCACAGTGGCCCCACACAGTACAATCTGCTCCACGGTGGCCCCCACACAGTACAATCTGCTCCACAGTGGACCCCACACAGTATAATTTGCTGCACAGTGGTCCCCACGCAGTACAATCTGCTCCACAGTGCACCCCACAAAGTATAGTCATTTCCATGGATGGGTACCCAAAGAGTGGGCTCTGACTGACACCTCTGGCACCCATTCCATAGGTTCGCCATCACAGCTACAGACCATGTGCCATATCTGTCCATTTCTGGCCCCTACAGACCATGTTCCATTTACAATACCGGTGCCTTCTTATGTGACAGAGGGGTCTTTGGGCGCGCCCCCCTCCACCATCAGCCTGGTTAGTTGGCAGACGTTGAGCTTTATGCGCACGGTTCCAAAACGGTCACAAATGTTTGGAAACGAAGACAGAAAATCTCCTTAATCATTTTACCCTTGAAAGATTCAGCTCATTACTTTATCCTTTCTTCAAAAGCCACCAACACAAGGAACAGGCTTTATTTCTTCTACCATGGAAACGCCAATGAATAAGACGCAATGTTTTGGCTGCTCTTTCAGGTTTTTTTTTTCATTTTACATTACTAAGTGCCAAATCCGAAAGGAAGGAAGAATGAAATGTTCTGCAGGTCACAATTTCCTCCTACAAATGGCTACTGTAATTGTGACTCCTACAGGCCAGTAAATAGTCAGTAAATAATAATGGGCTGATTAAACACTTCGGGTTGTGACAGCAGATTTAGTGGTGGCGGTGGATTAGATGCTGAATGTATAATGTATAGCCGCGCAGCGTGAGCAAGCTCTGTACAGACACTGAGCCGGCAGGGGGTGCGGGAGATGTTGGCTTCCATCACGGCTAATATCTGAATGACCTACTATTGCCAGACTATTTGTTACAATGTGTCCTCGCAGGGGAAATAACTCGATGACATAATGATACATTTCTACATCACTTCTATATCGGATCTGTGTCATTCAGGCAGATTTTCATAAATAAGTATAACAGAGGTTCAGAGGTCAATGAAATACCAGACTCAACAAAGTTTCCAAAATCTGTAGAACAAAGAGAATAACACTACATAGATGATACAGTAGAAGTGACCAAACCGGCCCCTTTCCCTGTTCTGCATAGTGTACTTCCTGCTCTGCAGCTATTGGCTGAAACTGGATCACGAAGACTTCCTGTTTGCCCGCCCCCCAGGGGCTTAACTTCCAGTTTAGCAGCAGTAGAGACTGCCACAGGGCCCGGGAAATTAGGGGGCCCAGCAGATGCCGCTACGGCTGCAGATTTTTTTTTTTTTTTTTAATAGGATGTTACCTGCTAGAGTAACTCCTCCACTATTTATTTACTGATCCTTGTTCCTGGTCATGGCTGCCGGCTGCCGATATCCGCAGGACATTCACAATTCCGGTGATGTGTCCCGCGGTCCTGGTTGGAGGGAGGTATGTTCCGATTTCAACTGAGTTGGATACATACGCGGCTAAAGCAAGGAGCTGTCACAGTTCAGCTCTTTGCTTTGCCGCGTCCTCCGGCTACTGGCTGTGTAGACGCGATGTGATGATGTCACATCGCGCCTACAACAGTATTAGCGAGATTGCGGAGAGAGCGGCGGGGGAGCGAGGAGAAGGTAAGTGTAATGTGTGTACACATTGAGGTGGAACATGAAACTAGGGGCAGATGAAGGAGAGGACGGCATGACACTGGGGGCAGAGATGGAGGGACACGAATCTGGGGGCAGAGATGGAAGGGGAACATGAAACTGGGGGAAGATGAAGGAGAGGACGGCATGACACTGGGGGCAGAGATGGAGGGACACAAATCTGGGGGCAGAGATGGAGGGACATGAATCTGGGGGCAGAGATGGGGGGACATGAATCTGGGGGCAGAGATGGAGGAGACATGAATCTAGGGGAAGAGATGGAGGGACATGAATCTGGGGGAAGAGATGGAGGGGACATGAATCTGGGGGCAGAGATGTGGGGACATGAATCTGGGGGCAGAGATGGAGGGACATGAATCTGGGGGCAGAGATGGGGAGGATGGCATGACACTGGGGGCAGAGATGGGGGGGACATGAATCTGGGGGCAGAGATGGGGAGGACATGAATCTGGGGGAAGAGATGGAGGGACATGAATCTGGGTGCAGAGATGGGAGGACATGAATCTGAGGGCAGAGATGGAGGGGGGACATGAAACTGGGGGCAGATTAAGGGTGTATATGAAACTGGGGGAGAGATAGAGGGGGGGACATATAATTTACGGGTGACTGTAGGAGGATTATACTGTGTGGGAGCACGTGAAAAATGAATGAGAATGGGCGGAGTCAACATAAAAGTGGGTGGAGCCAAATTTGCACATTTTGTCCCTCTTTCTACTTTTCAAAAGTTGGGAGGTATGAGTGTGGCTGTGAGCTATTGCTGGGATCAGTAAGTAAGGCGCGGGCGCACAAACCCCCAAAACACTATCATTATACTCGGGGGTCTGAAAAGTATAATGATCGGAGGCCCAGGAGAGATGAGGGAACATAAAAAACACTATTACTTACCTCACCTGGCTCTGGAAGGCCGACTTTGTGACTTCCCAGACATCACGTGGGCTGGGCTTGCGCCCTTATGCATTACGACACAAGCCCCACCTCAAGTGACATCTCTTCCTTCATTGAAGATGGCTGACATCAGCAGAGAGTTTCGCCAGAGCCCGGGAGAGGTAAGTAACAGTGTTTTATGTTTGTATCCTCCCCTGTATCTCCAATTATTATACTCTTGGGTCTGAAAAGTTAAATGTTATGCCACTGCCGCCCCCTATGTGCAGTCTGCACATAATACAGGAAATGCTAAGAAATTTTGGGGTGGATGACTATCTATATTTCACTGACAGTAGAATTTTATACCGAGTAATTCAGAGAGCCTAAAGAGCCAGTTGTTAGTGAGATGATCCAAATGATCCAGTCATTAAAAAGAGACGAAGTCTCCATCACTATGTATACAATGTGTTCAGGGGAGTGGCCAAAGCAGGAAGTTGGTGAAGTGAAGCTTTAGCCAATAGCTGCAAAGCAGGAAGTAATGTTAGGCAGGGGGCATCGTTTTGATAAAGTCTTGTATACACCCTGTAGCATGCAGTCACTTTGATTTTTTTGGGGGGTAAGGACTTATATTGTACAGAGTACTTTGGAATCTTGAACCAGAGTGAAAGTCATCCCCTGGTATCAGGGCGTGGCCATAGTAGTTCCAATATACTTGTTAGGAAGCTTTATCTTAAATGTAGAAATAATGCACAATTTAAAGAGTCCCCTTTCTCCGAAAAATGTGGCAATGCAGATTTCCATGAAGACTTCACAACATGTATGTGCACTCAAACTTCCAATATCCCCTTCTGTGCCCCCACATAGTGGTAATACCCCTATATGCTGCTGACCAATTACTGTTTTTGCAATGAATGGGTTTTCCTTTCTGACAGTGGAAGGCTGAGTACCATAAATCTTCTCTCTTTAGTGTACCAGAGGACAGGGAGAACACATTTATGATGCACAGACATCAAGGGAAAATAGTAAGGAGATCAAAGAGGTTTATCCAGCCCTAGTGTGTTGAGAGTGACCTCTGGGCCCCCGCACCCATATAGAAATGTCATTGCCTCTGCCCTATACAAAGGCTCTCAGAGGCTACTTTTGGGTAGTGTACCTCTTGGTGAGAGCTCATTGACTGCTAGGCATACCTCTTGAATGTGCTCAAAGACATTTTGCTCAGTTGACAGATTATGAGAAATGGGCAGTATATTGACTGAGAGAAGCAGGATGGTCATTTTGACAAATTGCACCCCCATCTAGACAAATTGCACCCCCATCTAGGCCATGCTGACCTAGCTATTAGGAGGTCTTGAGAGCAGTGGTTACACGAGCAGCTCCCACCATTTTCTTGTCCACCATTGAGACACAGGTGGCACCTTCATTACACCCCTCTTTCTCTGCCAAGACCATTTCCAGGCACCGGAAGGAAATTTGGTGTCATGGCACCCATCACCTGTACCTGTCCAGCCAACATTTGCCGCCTTCATTTGCAGTAATGTCGTGGACAAGAAACCTGTTGGAAACTAGAACCATATTATCTTTAGTGACAAATCCGGGTTCTCTTTGGGACCCAACGACAGCCATGGTCTAGTATGGTGGACTCGTGGTGAGCTCTTCCATCATGACTTTACTGTGAAGCGCCACACTGCCCCCTGCTGGTGCCTCACAGCTATTGCCCCTAGTAGTGATACACAGGACACAACTCCTTCTGGTCACTGTACGGCCAATTATTTGGACTTGTATTGCATTTTGCACCTATAGATTGGACTGGACCATTATCCAACCCTATATAAGGGATCCTAATAACCAGACAACAAGATGCCCCCCTCCTCCGAGTCACTGCTTGTTCCGAATACTATTGGACCTCAATCCTGGGAAAACATTAACATTCAGGAGATTTGCATATATTATATTCCAGGGAACTAATGACGGATGTAGACATTGTCGGTGGCTTCTTGACACATTCACACATCCTTCCTCTCTCCGTCACTTCTTTGCTGATCCCGAGCTTAACAATGTCAGTGTTGGACTTGGCAATTATTTCTGAAGCCAAAAGGACAGTCACGGGGATCTGGCCAGAACTTCATGGAAGTTGGACACAATTCAGTGAGAAATTTGACAAGCGTCCGATTCTCAGCTTCTTCTTGGAACCTTGGTTACCGGAGAATCTTATCGGGCACTCTCTCACAAAACATGGCCCATTTCTTTTCTCATTTAGTCCTTCCAGATGGGTTTAGGTACTTCCTTCCTCATGGTGTCAAAGAGATGTAGCAGAGCTGAGTCGGTCATTGTCCTTCCTTTTGTGGCAGGAGATAAAGGCATTTTAGTGGGTTAAAAAATATTTACGCTTAGTAACCAAAAAAGATCCCGCACCAAGAAGGAGATGTCTTGGGTGAAGCTTTCTCAGCATGATGTAAGGATTAGAGATGAGCGAGTAGTGTTGGATCGAGTAGGTGTTCGATCGAATACTATGGTATTCGAAATACTCGTACTCGATCGAACACTACTAGCTGTTCGAAGTTTAAGGTTCGATGCAGAACCAGCGTTGATTGGCAGAATGCTATACATTCTGCCAATCAACGCTGGTTCTTCTCTTACCTTTAGAAGTCTTCTCCGTGCAGCGTCCCCGCGGCGTCTTCCGGCTGGAATTCTTTCTGCCTACACATCCGACCTAGGCAGAGCAAACTGCGCATGCGCGGGCATGCCCTCGCATGCGCAGTCGGCTCTGTCTAGGCCCCGATGCCTAGGCAGAGTGAATTCCAGCCGGAAGAAGCCGCGGGGGCGCTGCGTCGGGAGAAGACTTCAAGGAGAATCCTGCCCGACCCTCACTCGTGGACTTGGTAAGTATAATGTTATCGAATTTTGCGTAACCCTGAAACGAGCATTTCCCCTCTTAGACTATAATGGGGTTCGAAATCCATTCGAACAGTCGAACAGTGTGCGGCTGTTCGCATCGGATTTCGAACCTCAGACATTTTAGCGTTCGCTCATCTCTAGTAAGGATGGAAGTGACTACAATATTATAGCCAAAGGAGAAGGTTATTGGGGGATAGTAGGATTGGGTGGAGGCCACCTGTTGAGTGGCTCTAGCCTGGTTATGAGATGAGATATGGCAGAACATGGAAGTCTATAGGTTCTATATGGTATCCTGTGACACGCTTACCCTGGCAGACTGGTCTGTAGATCCTGCACATTCATAGGTTCCCTTGTTGTGCATGGGCGAGCATTATCCTACTGAAAAATGCCAGTTGTCCGCCCCGCCATGAGAGACAACACATGATGGCGGTGAAAGGATGTCCAGTATGTATCACTGAGCTGTTCGTGTCATCGTATCACTACTAAGGGTGACCGAACTTCATATGTAATGGCTTCCCACATCATCACACCAGCAGGGGGCAGAGTGTTGTTCCACAGCAGGGGCAGGATTGAAGCACTTACTCAACAAAATGACCATCCTGCTTCTTTCAGTCCAATGATGGTCAGATGGACAGATGATAGTCTGTCAATTAGTAAAATATCTTTGAGTGTGTAGCAGAGGTATGTATAGCAGTCAGTGATCTCTCACCAAGAAGTACACTACCCAAAAGTATCCTCTGAGAGCCTTTTTAGAATGGAAGCTCTTTTGCGCCCTCTTGTGGCAAGACCCAGTGTCTGATCAGACCACACCTGTAACCCTTTATCTGAGACAGAATTGCAGGCCAGTATATGCTGACATTTCTATCTGGGTGGGTGCGGTATTTTTTTGTCTTACCCTACCTTGGCTGCACACTGTATCCCTAGGAGCGAGCGCTCGGAGTAACCCTATGTACTAGGATGACATTATGTAAATGTTAGAGTCTAACGCTTCAGCGAGCAGTGTCATTTCATGGATATAAATCTGTTCTTTATAATCTTACGAGATCTTTTCCAGGGATGATCAGGTGCGTCTCAATTGCAATCTGGGGATTCCGGTTTCTTCGCTCTCCTGACCTTAATATCTTTATTTCTAAAGAAAAAGATCAACTCAATTGTTAATTTTGCCTCTCCGTGGCTTCTATTCGATTCATATAGGGACAAGTATTCACTTCTATCCAGAAATTCCCTCTAATATAAGTGTTTGAGTCCCACTTCTGACACCCATAATGAATACTGAAGCTGTGCTCCTGTATTGTATACCAGAAACAGTGCCATACACCTTGTAGTGGCTGTGCTTGGTACTGCACCTCAGGTCCTTTCAACTGAAGTGCAATAAAACAGGAAAAATATTATAGGATATGGGGATTGGATTTTCGGAGTTGATCCAGGGTTTTATACAGATTGCCAGGTTTGGAGCTGGAAAAGGAAGTGGCATCAGCATCATGATTTATTTAAAAAAAAAATTTTTTTTTTTTTTTTTTGGGGGTGTTGCTTTCTTCTGGATCAACTCTGTAGTGTTATAGGTGTCACTTTGATGGACCTGTGTCTTCACCCAACCTCATCTACTATGTTACTATTCTAAGGAAAGGTTATCAGTATTGTAGGGGCAGAAAACCCCTTTAAGTCACTCTAAATTTTTATTGCATTTGTTCAAAATTGTGAAAAGTGAATGGAACGGAGAGAAGATCAAAGCAGAGTGGGGTGAGCACACCAGGGCACATCTGATTTACTATTCTGTTGGGATAAGGGGATATCGTCACTCATCGAAACGGCCATCCTCGGTTGAGAGACTATACCTGGTAATAATCCCAGCATCATTGCAAAACAAAGGCCTCTTGGAAGGTCGAGCATGATGTTAAAGGGAGCAGCCTAAATTGGGCCATATCACTGAGATTCTGTCATCCTAATTACATCAGGGAAGATAGGCTTGCACATTCCAGTGAGCGCCCTCAAATGGTTTGCAACACTGAGGCACCTGACTTCCTAATTACATCATGGAAGACAGATTTGCATATTCTTCCCATGGTCCCTTGCAAAGTGGAATGCTAAAGGCTTAATATGTCTCCACACACCTATATGGTGGTCTCTCCCCAAGGAGTGACGATATCCCCTTAACCCTGTCTAAGCCTCTCACCTCTACCAGGTTAGTCTTCTCTACACCGGGCTGACGAGATGCAATAACATCGAAACACCGTCCTCGGTTGAGAGACTATACCTGGTAATAATCCGAGCATCATTGCAAAACAAAGGCCTCTTGGAAGGTCGAGCATGATGTGAAAGAGAGCAGCCTTTATTGGGCCATATCACTGAGATTCTGTCTTCCTAATTACATCAGGGAAGACAGGCTTGCACATTCCAGTGAGCGCCCTCTATTGGTTTGCAACACTGAGGCACCTGACTTCCTAATTACATCAGGGAAGACAGATTTGCATATTCTTCCCATATTCTGTTGGGAGTTAGACCTGAAATCTATGATGGTCAATGCGACACTTTGGTCATCAAGACCGTCCTCAAACACTAGCTGGCCAGAGCGGCGGGACGCCTGTGTATTCACCATTCCTATGAGATGGAGGCTGCCCTTACTATTGTCATCTTTGGGGGCCACTGATCTGCAACTTAACCCCAATCCTGTAGACTCTGCTTCATACACATGTTTGCAACAGTGTACAAAAGTCAGCATTACAACAACCACTACAATCCACTATTCTCTAACGCTGTCAGATGAGATCATTGGATTTTACGTGTTTCCTAAGAAGCAGAACAATAGATTGTACACCCACTCATTCCTCCTCCACCGTGTCAGGTGCCGGGAAGAACATTGCAATGCTCAAATTATTTTACTTAAAGGAAAACCATCCTGCGGTGACATCTGGATGGGATGTCCAAGATTACACCTGACTGTACTGCAAGTGACTGTACGTGTGCAATTGTATACATGTATAGGATGGAAGCCAACCGATCAGAACACAAGGCAGTGAAGGGGTTACACGCTGCTTTATAACATAGCTGTGGATATTATAAGGGTGTCTAAAAAAGATAAGCCCTGTCCTTGTGCTTGAATAGGACATATCACAGTCAGAAAGGGAGGCTTCTTATTTTGGAGCAACATCTCCAGATGACCATCAGAAGGGGTAAACTTGGTAAGAACCCCCCCCCCCCCCATCCCCATTTACAGGATAATATCATAGGAGATCATAGTATTGTCCAGGATTTTTTGCTCAGGAACAACACCACACCTGTCTATTTGCTCTGTCAGGTAAAGCGAGTGTGTTCTCCTGTCTCTTTATACATTAGTGTTCTCCCCTGCTAAGCTTCCTCCTGCCAATCCTTGTCTACCTCTGTGTATAAAAGTCGCACATTGGCTTTTCAATGTCTCTCGCCCTGTTCTGTTCTTTGGATGCATGCATGCTATCCTCCTCTCAGTCATGTCTATAAGTTTGTAGATACGAGTCTGCAATGTCTGAACTTTGTTCTAACCTTAGGCACTATATCAATACCTTTCATAAAATTTTCCTTGCTGCTTTTACAGCACGGAACACAGCTTTGTAGTCGTAGCAGCTCAGGCAGTTCCGTGGCACTAGGTGGATCACATGACCACATAACGGTGACGGCGCCCTCCGAACTCTTGAATGGAGGTCAATACAAATAGAGGGTGCGCTCTCTGTTTTCATCAATCTATTGGGTTTTTTAGTCTGTTGTTCTGATCCTATGACTTATAATGGGGTCAGTCAAGGTTCCCTCATGGTGCCTGTTCCAAAGAACTAGTGCTCCACACTGTACTACTGTGACTAAGACAAGTTCCGACACAGCCGTAGTCACGCCGTATTATAATGATATTATAATGAGCCCCACTCACCATCATATAATGGGCCGGCGCTGAGTGTTTACGGTGACAACCGGCGGTATTAATTATGTGTGAAGAACACAGATCTCAGGCTGTGAATGTCAGTTGTCGTTCATGATGATGAAAGTCTTCCCGCTTACTCGGCTTTGATTTGTATATTTATTTTAAGGTTATTTGCTTTGATTTTTACATTTTTCTATTAACCGGCTTTGATTCGTAATAGACTTATGACATTTTATTTCCTGTGATGAAATTGTTTAATTGCTCACATTTTACGGTGTCATGGCTTCTTCTAGGAAGGAAAGAGGAATTACAGGGAACGTGTTCTTCACTATGTCTCCTTCTTAAAGGAACAGTAAACCTCGAAATGAAAGACAGTAGTCAACAGGAGATAACCCTCCGCTCACTATTTGTCGGTTTTCAGGTTTTCCTCCGGATTCCTGTTGAAATACTGCTGATCTATTCCATTTTGGGCTGGGAAACTGCTCAGAGAATGGGGAGTAGCCACAGGGGTGGAGCTTAAAGAGATTTGCCACATCCACCAATTCCAGTTCCTAGCATGTGTTAACAGTCGCCGCTCCACTGATTCCAGCACAGTTGGAATTTTGTCTCTAGTCCCCACCGTTCCTGAGTAACAAACACAGCTATCTTTGGTCCCGAATGTGCTAGTTAGGCTCTGTAATGTAGGCGGTGTCAGGCAGGGGGCGTGACTCAGTGCTCCAATCAGAGGCAGCCAGTGTCACAACTCAGAATCACTTGCCTTGTTTGTTCCTGCCTGACACCGCCCTCCTGACAGTACAGAGCCTAAATAGCATATCAGGCACCAAAACTAGCTCTACTGATTGCTCAGGAATGGAGGGGGCTAGAGAAAAAATTCCAACTGTGCCAGAATCAGTGGAGTAGACCCTATTAACTGATGTAAAGAACTGGAGTTGTCAAAGGTGGTGAAAGGTCCTCTTCATCTATCTTTGTATCATACTATACAAAGGGCAGAGGGGGGAGGCTCCTGCTGCAGCCAATTGTATTACAATTAGATGCAGAACAGTTGAAAATTGCAGAATTTACTACTTATTTTTAAATCTAAATAATGACATAGAAATAATAAAAAAAACATCAAAATTGTTTCAAATAAACACTTGGGTTACAAAACGTGACAAATTCGGGTTAACATACTGTTGGCTTTAGTTTTTTCATAATGGGTCAATAATTTAGTAACTTTGGGTTTCAGCTCAATACATGAAAAAGTGGAGCAGTTATGACCTCTGGAATCTTCACCAGTCTCTAGAATGGGGAATCCTGTCTGACTGGTGATGAGGAGGTCCTATGGTATTCCTGTAATGGTGGTGGGAATTGGAGTGTGGTGTTCCTAGTAGTCGAACCCCAAATGGGACCTCACCGTCAATGGTTTGACTAAAGTATTATGGGCCCCAATGCAAATTTGTGTCCTGGGTCCCCTACCTCCTACCTATTCTTTGTATTCTTAATAGTGATCATTACGGGTGCTGCAGAGATATCTCAGATACCTGAAAGGAATACAGCTTTAGCACCCGCAACTGTAGTTATAACAATATGGTGAGTGAGCAACGCAGCGCCTGGCATATAAACAGTACTGGGAGCTGTACGCTGTGAAAAACAGCTGATCTGCAACAGCTTAACAGTCTAAGAGATGTAAGAGATCAGTGGTCCAACACCTGGGGCGCTTGCTGATCAACCGTTTGAAGGTATTGTGGTGCTTTTGTGAGCGCCGTGACTCCTTCACTATTTACAGTATCTGTTTTATAATCACCATGTGATGTTATTGCAGCCTGTAATAATAGTGCACGGCTGCTATAAAACAGACGGCGTGTGATGTGAATAGTGAAGGAGCTCCATACAGTATAATATGCTCAATAATGGCCTACACACAGTATAATATACTCCACAATGACCCATGTACAATGTAATATGCTCCATAGTGGGTCCCACACAGTATAATATGCTCCACAATGGCTCTCACACAGTATAATATGCTCCACAGTGTCCCTCACAGTATAATATGCTCCACAATGGCTCTCACACAGTATAATGTTCTCCACAGTGGCCTATACACAGTATAATATGCTCCACAATGGCTCTCACACAGTATAATATGCTCCACAGTGTCCCTCACAGTATAATATGCTCCACAATGGATCTCACACAGTATAATATGATCCACAATGGCTCTCACACAGTATAATATCCTCCACAATGGCTCTCAAACAGTATAATATGCTCCAAAGTGGCTCCCACACAGTATAATATCCTCCACAATGGCTCTCACACAGTATAATATGCTCCACAGTGGCTCCCACACAGTATACTCTGCTCCACAATGGATCTCACACAGTATAATGTTCTCCACAGTGTCTCTCACAGTATAATATGCTCCACAATGGATCTCACACAGTATAATATGCTCCACAATGGATCTCACACAGTATAATATGCTCCACAATGGATCTCACACAGTATAATATGCTCCAAAGTGTCCCTCACAGTATAATATGCTCCACACATTGGCCAACACAGTATAAAAGAGCCCCCCCTAGCGCCGCTTCAGGTTAATTCCACAAAATTCAATTATAGCCATGAGGTTCGGCCCCCCGCTTCGGTGCTAGTATTATACTCCGGGGTCTCCTCAGACCCCAGAGTATAATAAGTAGAGGCTCAGGGGAAGTGATTAAAAATTACAAACATTTATGCTCACCTTATCTCACCTCTCCTGGTCATGGTCCGCAAGGATAGATGCTTACTTGTGTTGATCCATCGTGCCTTCCACACTGATGAGTGCACCCAGATGGCTGATGACACGCGCCTTCTGCCATTGGTTATTTAACGTTGACCTCAAAAGTAGGCGGCGGTCACATTCATAGGACTAGACTGATGACATGGACCATTAGAAAAAATTTGCTGAAAACACGTCACTTTCCGGCGATTTATTCCTTTTCCGGGGTTACGGCCTAGGACCCAATGGCAAAATGAATTCAGAATGGATCTCAAATTGGGAAAAAAAAAAACGTAGATGTCTGGGTGTGGTGAGCAATTTACCCCTATAAAACATACAAAGTAGTGGTGTAATCTGTAGAGAGCGACTCATGAAATATGCATCACTGCTCTCCCTTCAAAGAGGACAATTTCCCATTTAAATAAGGTCCTTTCAGTCATCTCGGCGGAGAGTCTCGTGAATCTCTCTATTTTACCAATTCCATAAAGGATAACAAGTTCCGCTGTCAGATAAAATACATGAAACCCTTTAACCAGTTTCTTTGATATGGATTTTTCATTCCACGCTTGAATTTTTCCTACTTAAAGCAATTATGTGAAGAGGAGAATTTTTGTCATTTCAGACCCCATATATTTTACTCCTTTGATCTTACACACAGGAGAAGTCTATTATGCAAATGGATTCTACTTTGACGCCGTCATTGAGTGGAAAAAAAAAAACAATACAAAAATGATAGGTATAAAAATATAGATATTTGTCACCTATCAGAAATATTACAAATTGATGGAAAAATCACTTACCGTGAGTAGAAAGGACCCCCCGCAACGTCCATGAAATTGTCTGGGCGAGGTTAAAAAATTAGAGTGCGTTCCCGGGTTTTGGCGCCGTATCGGTGTTCGCTGCCTCAAGGGGCCATCACTTCTGTTTACGGTATTTTTTTTTTTTCATAATGATCTTAGAGAATGAAATGCAATATGGCAATTTTTTTTAAAAAAAAATTATTTCTATTTTTCATTACTGAAGTTGTTTTATTTTATTTTTTTTTTTATTTATTTTTTTTGAAGGGATTCTACTATTAAATCCTTTTTTCTTTGTGGATAAGACGTCGGAATAGTCTTTAGAAAGGCTATTCGTCTCTTACTTTTAGACGTGGTCTCCACTGCGCCGTTCCTTAGAAATAACATTTTTTACCGGTATGTAAATGAGTTCTCTCGCAGCAATGGGGGCGGGCCCCAGCGCTCAAACAGCAATCGGGCCGTCCCCACCGCTGTTAGAGAAGTGTCTCCAGCACCGCCTCCTTCTTCGTCCGCAGCGTCATCTTCAATGTCTTCTTCCGGTGCAGGCTCGTAACTTCTAGTAGAGCAGACTGCGCAGGCGCACAGGCCACAGGAAAATGGCCGCTAACAATACTGTGCAAGCGGCCATTTTCCCGTGACCTGTGCGCCTGCGCAGTCTTCTCTGCCCAAGGCCCGAGGCCTAGAAGTTACGAGCCTGTGCTGGAAGAAGACATTGAAGATGACGCTGCGGACGAAGAAGGAGGCGGCATTGGAGACACTTCTCTGGCAGCGGTGGGTACACCCTCATCGCTGTTTGAACACTGGGGCCCGCCCCCATTGCTGTGAGAGAACTCATTTGCATACCAGTAAAAAATGGTATTTCTAAGGAACGGCGCAGCGGAGACCACGTCTACAGGTAAGAGACGAATAGCCTTTCTAAAGATTATTCCGACGTCTTATCCACAAAAAAAAAAAAAAAAAAAAGAAAAAGGTTTTAATGGTAGAATCCCTTTAAATTGGCAATGGAATTTTTTTAATTTTTTTTCAAAAATAGATTTTTAGCACATGGCAAATTTTGTAACAATGGATTTATTTATCATTGTATCAGTGAGGCTATGGCCGGGGCCCAACATTGTGAAAATTATGCCTTATTCTACGGCCCCATGGGCCGGAACCACCGCGCTAAAGCACTGCAGGAACAACCGCAGCGTGAACACAAAGTGGTTCTTCCCCTAGCACTTTGAACAGAAAGTTCACAGAATTTTCCTCCGCGGATTTTCTGTTACAATTATATCTATGGTGAAACCGCCGTGGTTTCCGTAGATATAATTGACATGCTGCGATTTTCAAAACCGCAAGGGTTTTGGAAATCACGGCATGTCCGCACTGCGATTTTTTCCGCAAAGTGGAAATGGGATTCGCATGAATCTCATCCACTTTACAAGTAATGTTAAAAGTCACGACTTTTCCTGCGGCGTTTCCGCCGCAGGCAAATTGCAGCGTTTCCAGCCCGTGGGGCCCCGGCCTAAGGCTAAGGCCCCACATTCCGGAAACACAGCTTATTTTGTTGCAGATTTTGTTGTGGTGTTTTGAGCAAAAGTCAGGAGTGGATTGAGCAGAATGAATTCAATGATTGAGCAAATGAATGGGCCTAGTCGGAAGGGGATCCGCAGCAAGAAAGGGCAACTGAATGGCTCCCATTGAAGTCAACAAGTTGGGGTTTTTTTAGCTGGATTCTGAGGCGGATTCTGTGTCAAAATCCGGTCCATTTCTTTTGAAGTCACTCTTGACTTTGGTTCAAAAAACCACAGGAAAGTCTTCAACAAAAAAAGCAGTTTTTCCGCAATGTGGGGCCTCAGCCTGAGAAGACGCGGATTTTGAATTGGTTCACATAGCTGAAAATGAAGAGGAATTTGAAGAAGACATCCTCTTCATTTTCCACCCCTGGCTCCAAGACAGAACTCCGGCATTCTGCTGTGGCTCTTCGCCACTGATTGATGTTTTATGAAGCAAGAATATTTGGGCTAAGCAAAAACACTGTTTCTAAAAACCACTTCAGAAATTTCTTCAAAATCTAATTGATTGATAGCGGAGAAAGGAGAAAAGTACACAGGGCAACAGTAGAGACTTGTCAGAAACCAAGCCGTGATGTCTTTATTGTGTCCAAGTTATCAGGAGGACACTACATGTATGAGAAGATAACCCGACCACAATAAGGACATCATGGCTGGTTATCAGGAAGACATTACATGTATGAGAAGATAACCCGACCACAATAAGGACATCATGGCTGGTTATCAGGAAGACACTACATGTATGAGAAGATAACCCGACCACAATAAGGACATCATGGCTGGTTATCAGGAAGACACTACATGTATGAGAAGATAACCCAACCACAATAAGGACATCATGGCTGGTTATCAGGAAGACACTACATGTATGAGAAGATAACCGGACCACAATAAGGACATCATGGCTGGTTATCAGGAGGACACTACATGTATGAGAAGATAACCTGACCACAATAAGGACATCATGGCTGGTTATCAGGAGGACACTACATGTATGAGAAGATAACCGGACCACAATAAGGACATCATGGCTGGTTATCAGGAGGACACTACATGTATGAGAAGATAACCCGACCACAATAAGGACATCATAGCTGGTTATCAGGGGACACTACATGTATGAGAAGATAACCTGACCACAATAAGGACATCATGGCTGGTTATCAGGAGGACACTACATGTATGAGAAGATAACCGGACCACAATAAGGACATCATGGCCGGGTTTCTGACAAGTCCCAGATCACAGAAAGTTCCTGCATTCATAGTCATATTCATTGACAACGATCAAGACAAACAATGTCACCACTACGATGGTTAGAGGAAATCTTTAAACCTGCAAAAATTTTAATTATTTACAGTTGCAAAAATGTTTCACTTTTAATTGTCTACAAATCTGCATACGGTTATATTGATGGGCACTACTGCAGGCTAAGGGAAATGAAAATTCATTAGTATCATATCGACATAGAAACGGATTTCAGCTTATCTAATAAGTCTTAATGACTTCGGAAGAGCGAACAGAACTTCTCCGCCACGTCACGTGATTAATTACCGCTATCGTCGAGTTCTTAATTGCCCCTTTTAAGCCTCTTCTGTAAAACAGAGGCTGGGCCTATCTTCTGAGTCATTAAACATCTCCTGATCTTCAGTAGACGCCGAACATGTGAAAGCCTTTCTTTGACACCGCGCCTTTATCTTTGTTGCCTATCTCGCTTCCCAATAATTGTATGATATTTGCCTTGTTTCAGCCGTTTCTCTTACAACTGAATGAGGCTTTTATTGCGAGTTCACATTCATTATCTTCTCTCCGATCTGTTCTCATTGTTGGCTCCTCTTTCATAACAACCCATTGGATATACAATGACACCTCATTTCCGTTCCAAGCCTCTCCGCTGCCTGCATCCAATGGACGGTATAATTACCGATCCGCGTTGGGGCGCAAGGCACGTGGCTGTAGCAGAAGAAGCTCAATGGGGGGATATCATGGTAATTGAAGAACATAAAACTAGTATCTGCCACTGCCTTCTGTTTATCATTAAAGGTTCTATCCCATATGGACAACCCATTCTACTTATATTAGATGATATCTAGAGATGAGCGAACAGTAAAATGTTCGAGATTCAATACTCGTTTCGAGTAGCCCCTCAATGTTCGACTACTCAAATCGAATATCGAACCCTATTATAGTCTATGGGGGGAAAATGCTCGTTTCAGGGGTAGGCAACATTCAATCAAATTATACTTACCAAGTGCACGAGTGAGGGTCGGGCTGGATCCTCTGAGAAGTCTTCTCCTTGCAGCGTCCCCGCGGCGTCTTCCGGCTCTGAATTCACTCTGCCAAGCATCGGGCCTGGGCAGAGCCGACTGCGCATGCCTGCACTACAAGCGGACATGCGCAGTCGGCTCTGCCCAGGCCCGATGCCTGACAGAGTGAATTCAGAGCCGGAAGACGCCGTGGGGAAGCTGCACGGAGAAGACTTCTAAAGGTAGGAGAAGAACCAGCGTTGATTGGCCGACTGTATAGCATTCAGCCAATCAATGCTGGTTCTGCATCGAACTTTTACATTTGAATAGTGAGTGGTACTCGATCGAGTATGAATATTTCGAATACCGTAGTATTCGATCGAATACCTACTCGATCGAGTACTACTCGCTCATCTCTAATCTCCACCTATGTGCATCATGTGATGATCAGCTTTTCAAAACAACAATGTGCTTGCACTATTTATGTATGTATATGGCCATCTAGGGGTTAGGATGGGGATTGCAAGCTGTCTAAAGTTTTTTCAGTATGTTGGGATATTATAGTGAATTAGTTTAATTAGAAAACATGGACTTGTAGTCTTATACTATTAATTCAGATATCAAAATATCACACTTCAATATTTTTTAATAAGCAGGTACCCTTTAAGGCTATTATGGATGCAATTACTTAAGCCCAGCATTTTTTAGGATCACATGATAGATGCAGATGTTCCTTTTGGATCTTCTAATACCAGAAGCTCGTGTTCGTTGGTGTCTAATAATATATAATAATACCTTCTAAATATTCACTCTCCGTACCATGTTGAGGATCCTTCAACCTAACCCAATGGTAGTTGTATTCCAGGATCTCCTTCTTAAAAGACCCACATGTTTGCCCACAGGAAGGTGCCTGAACAATTTGGTTCCTAGTTTGTCTAATTCCCACAAACACGTTTCTTGTATGTGGTGAGTGAATCTGAACCAGTGCTATCTGTCTTAACCTAACCTTTATGTATGAATTCTGCCCATCCTGACCTCGGCCTGTCTTCTGACCAGTTACTTTTGGTGTTCCAAACTGGTGTGTCTTGAGCAATCTGGGTCACTGAACAGAAGTAGCAAACAGGTGGTGTCCCTGCAGCATCGAACAGATCCTCATATAGGTTTTAATGGGTGAATACTAGATCACTTAGACAATGCTGATAAGAAAAGCATTAAAGGAGTTTTCCAGGTAACATTTTTTTTTTTTTTTTTTAAAAAAGGTCCGTTAGTGCTATTAATGGGTTAATAATACCAAATACCTTTAGCAGTGTTTTGAGTGATTTCTGTGTTTCTGGGAGTTCCTGGCATCTTCTGCATTTGTTTAAAAGGTGTAGCTTCCCATACTTCTCTCCTACAACTACCATTATACTTTTCTCCCATCCTCTCCCTCTCTCTAGCTAGCCCACGCACTACTAGCTCTTCCCAACTAAATAACTCAGTCCATTCCCTCACATCACACTTATCTGTCTTCCTATCTCCTCCTCTTCTTGACATGTCCTGGAACACTGCAGGCCTCCCAAGCTCCAAGGAGCCGGGCCTGACGTCACTTCCAGAAGTAACGTCATGGCTCGACTCCAAATCAGAAGCAAAAGAAGCTAGGTAAGTATTGTGTCCCAGCTTTCCAGGCACTATTGCACATGTGCGGGGAGCTAGCACACAGAACGAGAGTAGGCGGCCTTCCCTGGATGACACGGCGAGCCCAGATCCAGAGGAGATGGTAAGTACAATGGGGCGGTGAGGCCCTTATATTGACGTAACGGGTCAGGATCTGGATTACACCAAAGACCTGTTACTAGGGTTGAGCGATCGGGATCGGAAAAGATCGGATTCTGATCTTTTCCAGTGGGATCGAGGTCAGAGGTTATTTCCCACAATGCTTGGCTACTGGCCAATCATTGTTAGCTTTTCTCACAATGATTGGCCAGTAGCCAAGCATTATGGGAAATAACCTCCAACCTCAATCCTGCGAGAAAAGATCGGAATCCGAATCCGATCTTTTCCGATCCCGATCGTTCAACCCTACCGGTTACATTAGCAGAAAGGTAAAAAATGGAATATATGTAGGACATTGAAAGGAGGGGGAGGGGCATAGGGGACTTAGCCAGGAATTGTATATTCTGTATTACACAATTATACAGAAACCTTGGGATATTACTTTAGCAATATATTAGGGTGTATGAATGGCGTAGGAATGAGATGTATCCGGGGGGTATGATGGGAGGGACCCTCAGAATCTGCAAAGAGTATAAGGTACAGTATTACTATGTTCTCCTTAATTTCCATGGGAACACTTAAGAATATTTACTTGTACTCCTTGATGTTAATCTCTCCTATGTCCACCATGTGCATTAGACTTCTCCTTAATTATTGATTTTAACATGTCAGGGAGAAATGAGGAACCCGCAGAGCTGAAAGAGACTTTAAAAGGAAATATAGATGGTGTGGAAACAGCATGGAACTCTACTGGGGTTACAGAGAGGCAAATTATTATGTATGAGCACTAGGGTTGAGCGATCTTGAGATTTCAGGATTGATTTTGAAATCCAATTTCCAATCATTTCCGATTGTGAAATTTGCTCGATCGCCGATCGGGATCTGATCTTTCCCGATCCCGATCGCTCAACTCTAATTGTATGTTATATAGACAGTAGGGTTGAGACAATCTTGAGATTTCAAAATCCAATTTTCGATCATTCCTGATCACGATTGTGAAATTTGCTTGATCGCCAATCGGGATCTGATCTTTCTCAATCCTAATGAGCCCATAGATAACTGAGACATTGGTGGCACCAAAGAATCAAGCAAGGGCATGGTTAGTGGACAAGTCGAGGTCAGGCTGGGCAGAATACTTGGTATAACTAGCAGAAGGCAGGACAGGTGGATCAGGTTCGGATATGATGATATAGAAAAAGGTCAGAAAATGATCAAACTCTATTCAGCAAAGAGCCTCACAGAATGCTAGGAACCTTATTACTCAGATACCTTCCAGTAAGAAAGATGCCTTCAATAACCCATGAGGTCATGAGAGTGGTGGCAGTCGCACAACACATAGACATGGTGAGCAGAGCATGAAGACCAGTGGCCAGGTCTAGCGGGCAAGTCCACTCTCGTTACGCATCCTCCACACTGCATCATATCATACGCTCTTCTCTATATGTACAGGACTGATGTCAGGAATTTTGGGTCACCATACAGGCAAATTTTGTGCCACCAACCGATATGAGATGTACCTGAAATCTGCAAAGGTCCTTGACTGGTGCATATTCCAGTTTTGGCACAATGGACTTCCCATGGTGCGAGAATAGTTAAGACTGGAGTCTCTTAGTACTTGTAGCACATCTCCCTCCAGCACGTTCAGTGTTAAGACCAATAACTGGAACCCCGATACCAGTATTACCAGTACTGCCCCGAAGGCATCCCCGACTCCACAACTATAGGATTGTTTTGGTTGAGTTTTACGGATGTATTGTTTGAAAATCGGGAAGGTTAGGTAATGAAACAAGATTACCAGCCGAGCTATTATTTTAAGTATTAGCGCATAAAGTGCCGTTTCTTGCTTAAATTGGCCGTGTGGGCGTACAATACATAATTGCCTTTTGTGTAGGAGAGAAACTAAGAACACATCTGAACTGGAATGAAATATGATGTTTAAAGCGAAGCATCCAGAAAAGGGAATATCTGAGAACATATGTTTTCTATTCATCTAAGAAATTGAATATGTTGCTTATGTTGAGAGAGTAAAATATTATTCGAGGACATTGTCATTCCAAGGATCCTCCGTGAGAACGAATTACTGGCAGAAGCCTCAGAGAAACACTAGCTAGGACTTGACTATGAGGACTACAATGTCAGTAACACTCCGTATAAACCTAATACTCTTTGTACAAGGTACGGGGATTCCCTCCTTAGCCTCAGGATTGGTAAAACTTCATAATAGTAATTGGATCCAATCGTCCTCTCCATGGGGTCATCTGTAATAACTCACCAGCTCTCCATCATACAGTCCTATGAAAAAGTTTGGGCACCCCTATTAATCTTAATCATTTTTAGTTCTAAATATTTTGGTGTTTGCAACAGCCATTTCAGTTTGATCTATCTAATAACTGATGGACACAGTAATATTTCAGGATTGAAATGAGGTTTATTGTACTAACAGAAAATGTGCAATATGCATTAAACCAAAATTTGACCGGTGCAAAAGTATGGGCACCTCAACAGAAAAGTGACATTAATATTTAGTAGATCCTCCTTTTGCAAAGATAACAGCCTCTAGTCGCTTCCTGTAGCTTTTAATCAGTTCCTGGATCCTGGATGAAGGTATTCTGGACCATTCCTCTTTACAAAACAATTCAAGTTCAGTTAAGTTTGATGGTGGCTGAGCATGGACAGCCCGCTCTCAAATGATCTGAAAACAAAGATTGTTCAACATAGTTGTTCAGGGGAAGGATACAAAAAGTTGTCTCAGAGATTTAACCTGTCAGTTTCCACTGTGAGGAACATAGTAAGGAAATGGAAGACCACAGGGACAGTTCTTGTTAAGCCCAGAAGTGGCAGGCCAAGAAAAATATCAGAAAGGCAGAGAAGAAGAATGGTGAGAAGAGTCAAGGACAATCCACAGACCACCTCCAAAGAGCTGCAGCATCATCTTGCTGCAGATGGTGTCACTGTGCATCGGTCAACAATACAGCGCACTTTGCACAAGGAGAAGCTGTATGGGAGAGTGATGAGAAAGAAGCCGTTTCTGCACGTACGCCACAAATAGAGTTGCCTGAGGTATGCAAAAGCACATTTGGACAAGCCAGCTTCATTTTGGAAGAAGGTCCTGTGGACTGATGAAACAAAGATTGAGTTATTTGGTCATACAAAAAGGCGTTATGCATGGCGTCGAAAAAAAACAGCATTCCAAGAAAAATACTTGCTACCCACTGTAAAATTTGGTGGAGGTTCCATCATGCTTTGGGGCTCTGTGTCCAATGCCGGCATCAGGAATCTTGTTAAAGTTGAGGGTCGCATGGATTCCACTCAGTATCAGCAGATTCTTGAGAATAATGTTCAAGAATCAGTGACAAAGTTGAAGTTACGCCGGGGATGGATATTTCAGCAAGACAATGATCCAAAACACCGCTCCAAATCGACTCAGGCATTCATGCAGAGGAACAATTACAATGTTCTGGAATGGCCATCCCAGTCCCCAGACCTGAATATCATTGAACATCTGTGGGATGATTGGAAGCGGGCTGTCCATGCTCGGCCACCATCAAACTGAACTGAACGCGAATTGTTTTGTAAAGAGGAATGGTCCAAAATCCCTTCATCCAGGATCCAGGAACTGATTAAAAGCTACAGGAAGCGAATAGAGGCTGTTATCTTTGCAAAAGGAGGATCTACTAAATATTAATGTCACTTTTCTGTTGAGGTGCCCATACTTTTGCACCGGTCAAATTTTGGTTTAATGCATATTGCACATTTTCTGTTAGTACAATAAACCTCATTTCAATCCTGAAATATTACTGTGTCCATCAGTTATTAGATATATCAAACTGAAATGGCTGTTGCAAACACCAAAATATTTAGAACTAAAAATGATTAAGATTAAAAGGGGTGCCCAAACTTTTTCATAGGACTGTAGGTGTTCAGCATCCTGCTCCAAACCATCTCTCTTCCTTCCTGATTCCACTCGATTTATGGGTCAGGGTCCAGATCCTTGCCTCGTTCCCACAGTGCTCTGGGCCTGAGCAATAAGATCCATTCAGTCCCTAAACCTGTACAGTTACAGTGGGGCAAAAAAGTATTTAGTCAGTCACCAATAGTGCAAGTTCCACCACTTAAAAAGATGTAATTTAATGTAATGTAATGTAATGTCTGTAATTTACATCATAGGTAGACCTCAACTATGAGAGACAAAATGAGAAAACAAATCCAGAAAATCACATTGTCTGATTTTGTAAGAATTTATTTGCAAATTATGGTGGAAAATAAGTATTTGGTCAGTAACAAAATTTCATCTCAATACTTTGTAATATATCCTTTGTTGGCAATGACAGAGGTGAAACGTTTTCTGTAAGTCTTCACAAGGTTGGCACACACTGTTGTTGGTATGTTGGCCCATTCCTCCATGCAGATCTCCTCTAGAGCAGTGATGTTTTGGGGGCTGTCGCTTGGCAACACGGACTTTCAACTCCCTCCAAAGGTTTTCTATAGGGTTGAGATCTGGAGACTGGCTAGGCCACTCCAGGACCTTGAAATGCTTCTTACAAAGCCACTCCTTCGTTGCCCTGGCGGTGTGCTTTGGATCATTGTCATGTTGAAAGACCCAGCCACGTTTCATCTTCAATGCCCTTGCTGATGGAAGGAGGTTTGCACTCAAAATCTCACGATACATGGCCCCATTCATTCTTTCATGTACCCGGATCAGTCGTCCTGGCCCCTTTGCAGAGAAACAGCCCCAAAGCATGATGTTTCCACCCCCATGCTTTACAGTAGGTATGGTGTTTGATGGATGCAACTCAGTATTCTTTTTCCTCCAAACACGTAAAGTGGTGTTTCTACCAAACAGTTCCAGTTTGGTTTCATCAGACCATAGGACATTCTTCCAATACTCTTCTGGATCATCCAAATGCTCTCTAGCAAACTTCAGACGGGCCCGGACATGTACTGGCTTAAGCAGTGGGACACGTCTGGCACTGCAGGATCTGAGTCCCTGGCGGCGTAGTGTGTTACTGATGGTAGGCTTTGTTACATTGGTCCCAGCTCTCTGCAGTTCATTCACTAGGTCCCCCCGCGTGGTTCTGGGATTTTTGCTCACCGTTCTTGTGATCATTTTGACCCCACGGGGTGAGATTTTGCGTGGAGCCCCAGAGCGAGGGAGATTATCAGTGGTCTTGTATGTCTTCCATTTTCTAATTATTGCTCCCACAGTTGATTTCTTCAATCCAAGCTGCTTGCCTATTGCAGATTCAGTCTTCCCAGCCTGGTGCAGGGCTACAATTTTGTTTCTGGTGTCCTTTGACAGCTCTTTGGTCTTCACCATAGTGGAGTTTGGAGTCTGACTGTTTGAGGGTGTGCACAGGTGTCTTTTTATACTGATAACAAGCTTAAACAGGTGCCATTACTACAGGTAATGAGTGGAGGAAAGAGGAGACTCTTAAAGAAGAAGTTACAGGTCTGTGAGAGCCAGAAATCTTGATTGTTTGTAGGTGACCAAATACTTATTTTCCACCATAATTTGCAAATAAATTCTTACAAAATCAGACAATGTGATTTTCTAGATTTGTTTTCTCATTTTGTCTCTCATAGTTGAGGTCTACCTATGATGTAAATTACAGACGCCTCTCATCTTTTTAAGTGGTGGAACTTGCACTATTGGTGACTGACTAAATACTTTTTTGCCCCACTGTATGTTTTGTTCAGTCTGGACTTGACTTGTCTTCTTGACCACATCTTCTTCTCTGCCTGCAGTCCTGACCTCTTCCTGTCCTGTCCTGACCTTGCTCATGACCGAACTCTACCTGCCTACATCTATGCACTTCCTATCTACAATGCCTGAATACCGTCTTGGTACTAAACTCTGCCTGCCTCAACCTGTGCACTGTTTGGCTACTATTCCTGTCCACCGCTTTGATATTATAAGATAAGATAAGATAAGATAATCCTTTAATAGTCCCACCTTGGGGAAATTTCAGCGTGTTACAGCAGCATAGTAATACAGATACAGGATAATACAGAGTAATATGTTACAGACGTAGACACAGATAAGCTGAGAAGAGAAGATATACTAGGAGTCCATGGCAGCTAAGGAAAAAACAGAAGAGAAAGAGGAAGACCTCATGTTCATCCTCATAATCATTAGTTCTCTGTGCGGAGAGCTCTTCGTTTGGTCTGATGTAGATTATACAGCCTGGTCGCGGTTGGAAGCAAGGACCTGCGATAGCGCTCCTTCTCACACTTGGGGTGAAGCAGACGGTCGCTTTCAGTGCTGCCAAGTCCCATCAGGGTCCCATACATGGGGTGGGATTTGTTCCCCCGCATGGAGGTCACCACAGACTACATTGTGACTACAGTCTACGTTGCAGCTGTTTATAACAGAGCCTACTTCTGGACAAGTGACATGAGGATTCCCTGTAGGAGATTTTACACCCCTGTCATAGTTTAAAGTGAAATCTCACAATCTCATAGACTCTGCACCCTACATTAGCCCCAAGCCAAACATGTTTGCCATCCATTTCACCTAGTCCACCCAAGCTTCATTCCAACCTAGGAAATGTACACCAAGCCTAATATCTCATAGGACTGTAGTTTGTTGTCCTTAGATTATAAGTTTGTGTATTGCATGCTACCTGGCCTGTCCCCATACCTTTACCTTTTATGTTCCCACCTTCAAATGTCTGAAAAAATCAGAAGAGCTCCCAACTTGCAACAGAAGCATAGATGGGTTGGCCATTTTTTGACCAACCATCAAAATGTCACCTAAACTGGCGTGTACTAGCATGAAGGACCCTAACCTCCCTCATTTCTCACTGCAGTACCCCAATTGCACACTCCTACTGCCCATGGATACCAATGGTCATTGGGTCCATAGCTCTTATGGTGGCTTTGGTTCCATTCACCCACATGTCTTCCTCCCCAGTTGTCCTCTTGGGCACATGAGCAGATACAGCTCTCGTACTTGAAGAAGTTTGAACATAACCATATATAAATTTGTAGGCAATTAGAGTTACTTTCTTACCAACTTAGTGGTGACCACCTGTTGTCTTGATCAGTTGCCGATGGATTCGACTTTGCCTTTGAGACCCAACTTTAAGATGTCTCCAGGTTACCTATGTCCTAGTTTTCCTACTTTGCTCACGTCCTGCTGGATTTCTACTTTATGTACTTTTACTTTATGCAAAACTTTTCGTTTTCTTGCTAAAGTCTAACGAGTGCGGTCACAGATGTGATTTATAGGCTTGATTTATGGTTTGCTGTGACTTTCCTGGAACACAGTCCTGCAGTTTGTTCAGAAGCAAAATCGATGCTACGTGTTTGGGCAGCTTAAAGTCACTTGTGGTGTGAAATATTGATTATCTCCAAAGGTGACCTAATTCTGGCAACATCATTTTAATGGCCGTTAAAAGTGTCTTGCAATGATTATAGGCTTCATAATTAAAGGAACAGTCCAGACAAAACATATACAGCGTTTTTGGGATAGTACAGGGCCAAAGGGGGTGGAGCATTGTTACATAGTAGATGAGGTTGGATGAAGGTCCATCAAGTCCAACCTATAACCCTACAGTAGAGGAAGGGAAAAATCCCCATTAGGCTGATGCCAAATGCTATATGTTGGCGGTAGAGGAAGGCAGTAGAGGAAGTAGAGGAAGGCAAAAGTAGAGGAAGAGTAGAAGAACAGGAAAAGTAGAGGAACAGTAGAGGAAGGCAAAAATCCCCATTAGGCTGATGCCAAATGCTATATGTTGGCGGAAAAAGTTACTCCCAAACTCCAAACCTGACGATCAGTATAAAACCCCGGATCAGCTTGTCTTTACCAAGATCTAAGACCCATAGCCTGTAATATCTTTCCAATCAAGAAAGTTATCGAGGCCCTCCTTGATCTTGCACAATGTGTCCGCCATCACTGTAGAGGATGTTCCCTTGTCACAGTCCCCAGCCTAGGTGTAGAGGATATCTCCCTGTTACTGTCACCGGACTAGGTTTAGAGGACATCCTCTTGTGACAGTCACTGACCTAGGTGTAGAGGATGTCCCCTTGTCACTGTCATCGGTCTAGGTGTAGAGGATGTCCCCTTGTCAATGTCACTGGCCTAAGTGTGGAGAACGTCCCCTCGTCATCGGTCTAGATGTAGAGGACATCTCCTTGTCACTGTCACCTGTCTAGGTGTAGAGGACGTCCCCTTGTCACTGTCATCAGTCTAGGTGTAGAGGATGTCTCCCTGTCACTGTCACAGGACTAGGTTTAGAGGACATCCTCTTGTGACAGTCACTGACCTAGGTGTAGAGGATGTCCCCTTGTCACTGTCATCGGTCTAGGTGTAGAGGATGTCCCCTTGTCAATGTCACTGGCCTAAGTGTGGAGAACGTCCCCTCGTCATCGGTCTAGATGTAGAGGACATCTCCTTGTCACTGTCACCTGTCTAGGTGTAGAGGACGTCCCCTTGTCACTGTCATCAGTCTAGGTGTAGAGGATGTCTCCCTGTCACTGTCACAGGACTAGGTTTAGAGGACATCCTCTTGTGACAGTCACTGACCTAGGTGTAGAGGATGTCCCCTTGTCACTGTCATCGGTCTAGGTGTAGAGGATGTCCCCTTATCACTGTCACTGGCCTAGGTGTGGAGGACGTCCCCTCGTCATCGGTCTAGATGTAGAGGACATCCCCTCATTACTGTCACCAGCTTAGGTGTAGAGAACGTCCCCTTGTCACTGTCACCAGCCTAGGTGTAGAGGACGTCCCCTTGTCATTGTTACTGGTCTAGGTGTAGAGGATTTCCCCTTATCACTGTCACCTGTCTAGATATAGAGGATGTCCCCTTGTCACTATCACCGGTCTAGGTGTAGAGGACGTCCCCTCGTCATCGGTCTAGATGTAGAGGACGTCCCCTTGTCACTGTCACCGGTCTAGGTGTAGAGAACATCCCCTTGTCACTTTCACCAGCCTAGGTGTAGAGGACGTCCCCTTGTCATTGTTACCGGTCTAGGTGTAGAGATGTCCCCTTGTCATTGTTACCGGTCCAGGTGTAGAGGACGTCCCCTTGTCACTGTCACCAGTCTAGGTGTAGAGGACGTCCCCTCGTCACTGTCACCTGTAGAGGACGTCCCCTTGTCATTGTTACCGGCCTAGGTGTAGAGGATGTCCCCTTGTCACTGTCACCGATCTAGGTGTAGAGGGTAGAGGACATCCCCTCGTCACTGTTACCTGTAGAGGACTTCCCCTTGTCATTGTCACCAGCCTAGTTGTAGAGGATGTCCCGTTATCACTGTCACCGGTCTAGGTGTAGAGGACATCCCCTCGTCACTGTTACCTGTAGAGGACTTCCCCTTGTCATTGTCACCAGCCTAGTTGTAGAGGATGTCCCGTTATCACTGTCACCGGTCTAGGTGTAGAGGCTCAGCAAAATCTTGTTTCAACCTGATATAAACTCAGGCCAAAGGACAGTAGTGCTCACCCAAACGATTTCAGGAATTCTGCTTTTTTCTTCTTTATTGATAATAAAACATGGCGCAACGCGTTTCGGACATGAAGTGGTTCTTTATCAATTGCACAATCAATGGCCTGGATGGCTAAAAAAAAGAGGTTTTTAGAGCCATCCAGGTCAGTGATTGTGCACTTGATAAAAGACCATGTTGTGTCCGAAACGCATTGTACTATGTTTTATTATCAATAAAGAAGAATTCCTGAAATTGTTTCGGTGAGCGTTGTCCTTTGGTCTGAGTTTATATCAGGTTGGTCCAAGATTTTGCTGGTTCCCATCACGTTCCTGAAACGTACCCTCAGCTGCCGCCCTGCACCTTGTCCGCTCCTTGTCACTTACATTTGTCTAAGATTAAATAGATCATTAGAAAGTTCTTTGTGCTGTCCCTTCATGTATTTGTACATTATTAGATCTCACCAGACACCTGCACTAAGCTACACAATGGCGGCGTCTTGGAAATATAGAGAGTATATACAGTCGTATGAAAAAGTTTGGGCACCCCTATTAATCTTAATCATTTTTAGTTCTAAATATTTTGGTGTTTGCAGCAGCCATTTCAGTTTGATATATCTAATAACTGATGGACACAGTAATATTTCAGGATTGAAATGAGGTTTATTGTACTAACAGAGAATGTGCAATATGCATTAAACCAAAATTTGACCGGTGCAAAAGTATGGGCACCTCAACAGAAAAGTGACATTAATATTTAGTAGATCCTCCTTTTGCAAAGATAACAGCCTCTAGTCGCTTCCTGTAGCTTTTAATCAGTTCCGGGGTCCTGGATGAAGGGATTTTGGACCATTCCTCTTTACAAAACAATTCAAGTTCAGTTAAGTTTGATGGTCGCCGAGCATGGACAGCCCGCTCTCAAATGATCTGAAAACAAAGATTGTTCAACATAGTTGTTCAGGGGAAGGATACAAAAAGTTGTCTCAGAGATTTAACCTGTCAGTTTCCACTGTGAGGAACATAGTAAGGAAATGGAAGACCACAGGGACAGTTCTTGTTAAGCCCAGAAGTGGCAGGCCAAGAAAAATATCAGAAAGGCAGAGAAGAAGAATGGTGAGAAGAGTCAAGGACAATCCACAGACCACCTCCAAAGAGCTGCAGCATCATCTTGCTGCAGATGGTGTCACTGTGCATCGGTCAACAATACAGCGCACTTTGCACAAGGAGAAGCTGTATGGGAGAGTGATGAGAAAGAAGCCGTTTCTGCAAGCATGCAACAAACAGGGTCGCCTGAGGTATGAAAAAGCACATTTGGACAAGCCAGCTTCATTTTGGAAGAAGGTCCTGTGGACTGATGAAACAAAGATTGAGTTATTTGGTCATACAAAAAGGCGTTATGCATGGCGTCGAAAAAAAAGAGCATTCCAAGAAAAACACTTGCTACCCACTGTAAAATTTGGTGGAGGTTCCATCATGCTTTGGGGCTGTGTGGCCAATGCCGGCATCGGGAATCTTGTTAAAGTTGAGGGTCGCATGGATTCCACTCAGTATCAGCAGATTCTTGAGAATAATGTTCAAGAATCAGTGACGAAGTTGAAGTTACGCCGGGGATGGATATTTCAGCAAGACAATGATCCAAAACACCGCTCCAAATCCTCAGGCATTCATGCAGAGGAACAATTACAATGTTCTGGAATGGCCATCCCAGTCCCCAGACCTGAATATCATTGAACATCTGTGGGATGATTGGAAGCGGGCTGTCCATGCTCGGCGACCATCTAACTTAACTGAACTTGAATTGTTTTGTAAAGAGGAATGGTCCAAAATCCCTTCATCCAGGATCCAGGAACTGATTAAAAGCTACAGGAAGCGACTAGAGGCTGTTATCTTTGCAAAAGGAGGATCTACTAAATATTAATGTCACTTTTCTGTTGAGGTGCCCATACTTTTGCACTGGTCAAATTTTGGTTTAATGCATATTGCACATTTTCTGTTAGTACAATAAACCTCATTTCAATCCTGAAATATTACTGTGTCCATCAGTTATTAGATATATCAAACTGAAATGGCTGTTATAAACACCAAAATATTTAGAACTAAAAATGATTAAGATTAAAAGGGGTGCCCAAACTTTTTCATAGGACTGTATAAAGAACATACGGACCGGAGGGATTCCTTCACACCTTCCCTAATTCCGATGAGGAGCGTCTGTGACAATGGAGCGGGGCAGGGATATAATTGAAACATAACACATGAGTAGGGCGTCGTGATATATGTGGCCTGACAATCCTCCGCTGAGGACCGGCTCCGACTTGATGAATAACTCCCATTATCTCCCTTGTGATAACACTCCTTGTAAAGTGTCTTGAAAACAGGCCGAGATGCTATAATGTAGTTTCCTGTTAATACATCACTTTCCAAGAAGTGTTATCAAAGGAAACGAGTACAAAATGTGATAGACGGCTCCCCAACCACAAGTGATGCGCTTTATCTCCGCCATATACCGTATATGCATTGGTTTGCGGTCTACGGTATAAACACGTCCGATATTTGTTCCATTCTCATGGCTGTGAGTATAAGGTTTATGTAGACCCCAGTACTAGATATGAGCAGCGGAGGCAATGAGGTCTGTAGAATATGCCATGCTGACTGTCTCCATCATTGCAGAATGAGGTACTATGCGCCTCACACCTCCTCCCCCTACGTTATTAGATTGAACTTTTCTATAGATCTTTGTTTCGTCCTATAAATCGGCAAACCAAAGCTTTATTCGTTGTATAGGGATTAGGGTTGGGCGATTGGGATCGGGAAAGATCGGATCCCGATCGGCGATCAAGCAAATTTCACGATCCCGATCGGCTGGAAAAAGATCGGAAATCGGATTTTAAAGTCGATGCCGAAATCTTAAGATCGGCTCAACCGTAATAGGGATATATAGGGCGATATTTGATTGTGTACCAATGATCACCTACTCCAATACTCTACCTCTTGTAATAGCTGCTACTCCACTGATTCCAGCACAGTTGGAATTTTTTCTCTAGCCCCCACCATCCCTGAGCAATCAGTGCACTTAGTTTCAACACCCAATGTGCTAATTAGACTCTCTACTGTCAGGTGGGCGGTCCTAGATTGGATCAGAGTGACAGGGACCACCCACCTGACACTAGAGAGCCTAATTAGCATATCAAGTGCTAAAACTAAAAGCACTAATTACTCAGGATGAGGGTTGAGCGATCGTGTTTTTACGTGGGATCGAGATCGGTGATTATTTCCCACAATGCTTTGCTACTGGCCAAGCATTGTGGGAAAAGCTAAAAATGTTAGCCTTGGGGCCACACGGTGGCTCAGTGGTTAGCACTGCAGCCTTGCAGCACTGGAGTCCTGGTGTTCAAATCCCGCCAAGGGCATAAAACCATCTGCAAGGAGTTTGGATGTTCTCCCCGTGTTTGCATGGATTTCCAACCCATATTCCAAAAAAAAACATACTGATAGGGAAAAATGTATATTGTGAGCTCTGTGTGGGGCTCACAATCTACATTTAAAAAAAAAAAAAAAAAATGTTAGCCTTCACACTGAGTATACGCTCCACTCATTCTGAGCAGAGTGTATACTCAGTGTGAAGGCTCCGCTGCGGCTCCATAGGAATGAATGGAAGCAGCCAGCACACAGCCTTAACCCCTTGCGCGCCGGCTGCGTCCATTCATTCTAATGGGAGACTAGCTAACATCTCTATTAGCTACTTACCTGCAGAGATGGCTGGTCCGGTGTCCGGTGTTCTCGTTCTTCTTTGCCTCACTGCCCCCGCCTCCCAGGTTAGTGTTTAAAGAGCTAGGAAGAAGGCGGGGCTTGTGGCTTAGGAGAGTGTGGGCGGGTACAGGGCGGGGAGACAAGACGTCTCCCCGCCCAGTACCTGCCCACACTCTCCTAACCTGGGAGGCAGGGGGCAGCAGAAGAACGAGAACTCCGGGCACTGGACCAGCCATCTCTGCAGGTAAGTGGACACCAGGGGGGACTAAGTAGCCAGAGGATTAAAAAAAATTCCTCTGGCTACTTAGTGATTAAAAAAAAAACACTACACAGCGTGGATTCTAACAATTAAAGCGTTCAATTGTTAGATTCCATGCTGTATAGTGAATAGGATTGGTTTTAAAATCCGATCTCCTATTAGTAAAAAAATCCCATTGACTTGCATTGGGATCGGAATTGGGATCGAGATCGGGTTCGAATGAAAAATGATCGGAAATCGGATTTCAAAATCGATCCTGAAACGTCAAGATCGGCTCAACCCTACTCAGGATTGGTGGGGGCTAGTGAAAAAATTCCAACTGTTCCAGAATCAGTGGAGCTGAATGGATACAGAGTTGGAGTTGGAGTTGGTGGCGATGAAATTATTTCCATTTTGTGTATCCCCCTTATTCCCGTCACCCACTTTTTGCTATTCTACTAAATGTATATGATGGGGAAAATATAGTATACAGTATACAGTATACAGGAGTAAGTTTACAATGGCACATGGCTGTACATAAGAGTGGTATACAGCAGGGAGTAAGACATCTTTACTCAAGACCAGGGCTCTGTGCACCTATTTGTACACCATAAAGATTGCCACATTTGGTAGATGTTGACACACTCAGAAAAACCGAAATATACTTATTTTGACACACATACTCCCCGTGACCCACAAACATACAGTATATACCCTGTATATATCCATGTGGACCCCAACAACAGAGATGGGAATGCTAGCATGAACCTACCATCACGTAACATTTGTACACAATGAAACAAATTTTTCTATACCTAAATTCCAAATATAAACCGAATCGGGTGGCCAACCCCTTTAAGTTAATCGTCTAAATATCCGGTTTTTAATCGTACGTCTTACATCAAACCGCCATCCATGAAGACGCCGCAGTATCTTCGGGAGAGTAATATAGATTAATGTTACTCCAACACGGCATAAAAAGCTGAATTACAAGTTTTGGGATATTATCACAGCTCGGCTCCGAGTCGGAAGGCGACATCTCCAGGGGCCAGACAGGTTGGTATCACTAAACAGTAATTTATCTCGGCACACTCCAATATATAAAACTGTTTGAGTCCTGTTTTGTTTTGGCTCCAGGCGAGTGTCATTTAGAAGAAGTGTGTAACTTGATTGTCTTCCTATGGGGTATGTGCAGACTGCTGGATGTTGCAGTTTTACGGCTGTGGTTTTGTTTATTGTGTCTGGATACGTTTCGGCGTTTCTGAGAAGTTCTGTTTAGCTGTCTATTATACTTTCAGTGCGGGGTTACGCTCTATATACAATAGGAATCCATTGGTGGTATACAGGCTGGATTCACACCACTTCCACCATTCTACTTGAAAAATGGGGGTGGAAACCCGGTGGTAACCCCATGGCCCCCATTATGGTCAATGGAGTCCACTTTTTAAGCGGATTGGGTTTCCATTTTTCAGGGACCCCAAGTACGCCCCAAGGGTGAACCTAGAGCCAGAAGTTCTTGTTTCTACAGAAACAGTGCCACACCAGTCTAAAGGCTGTGTCTAGTATTGCATCTAGGACTATATATTCAGAGTCAGAAGTAGGGTTGAGCCAATCTTAAGATTTAAGATTTTCGATCATTTTCCAGCTGATCCCGATCCCGAAATTTGCTCGATCGCCGATCGGGATCCGATCTTGTCCGATCCCGATCGCTCAACCCTAGTTACTTTATGTTTACAGTGTGGGGTTGAGCCGATCTTGAGATTTCAGAATCAACTTTAAAATCTAATTTTCGACCATTTTCCAGCCGATCCCGATCGTGAAATTTGCTCGATCGCCAATCGAGATCCGATCTTTCACGATCCCGATCGCTCAACCCTAGTCAGAAGGGGTGCAATGTATCATTAGGGAAAGTTGATACAGGGACTTATTATTCTAGAATTCTAGGTAAGGAATATGCAAATAAGACGTCGTTGGTGGAAAAGAGGACGTGCTCTAGCGCCACCTTTGGAAGGGTAAAGGGAATAATACCTGGCTAAGCTTTACTACTACTACTAATATATATCCCAGTCCCCAGTGCGGAGGGCAACCCGGGAAGGTCAGAATTTTTGTTCCTCTGCCTGCCCTGCCAAGGCTCTGGCTCTTGGTCACATGACCGACTCTACTCTACTCCAAGCACCTGTACCCAGAGTAGAGCAGAGACGGTGACATCGGTGAGAATCGGAGTGGCAGTTTTCTTGTTCCTTATACTAACGTTGCTGGGAATATCCCTGTCCTGTCCATATCGTATGACTAGACTGGTCACTGCCCCCCCCCCCCCCCCTCGGGTTCTTCACACTCCTCCCCTTCTGCTGTTTTTGTAAACCTGTACAGGAATGGAACCGTTCGATACCGTTTTGAATACTCACCTGATATTGTGAAGCTAATCGTAAACTATACAAATCCTAATCCCTTTGTTTTGTTTTCCAGGTAACTATGGAGAGAGGGGCATGGAAGCTTTTAAGGACATGTCCGCCAAGGATGGGGTCTGCATCGCTCACTCGTATAAGATTTACAGTAACGCTGGAGAACAGAACTTTGATAAATTATTAAAGAAACTGCGGAGTCATCTTCCCAAGGCTCGAGTCGTGGTCTGCTTTTGTGAAGGGATGACCGTCAGAGGACTATTAATGGCTATGAGGCGTCAGGGGATCATAGGGGAGTTCCTTCTTCTTGGCAGGTAGGTTACTGTTCCTTCCATTGGGTTTCTGGATCTGAGGTTCTTCTTCGGAACTTCGTCTATTGTCAATCTTTGTGTTCAGGATTGTCTTAGGATCATGGTCAGGTGTTTGGACAGGTGAAAGGAGACCTCTTTGCTAAGATTTGGTATTGATTGTTCCACCCAGGACAGAAGGTTCTGGTGTTTTTCCATCTCATTTCCATGACCCTTTAGCCATTTCTTCCATCCATATGAGTCCTCATGAGTTTTTACCACCAGATGGGACCAAGCAGGACTAGATCACCTCTCTCCAGTGGAACCTCGGTAGCCACATGGTCAGCCACTATGGTATGAGTTGGTTGAGTCTAAAGATGGTTACTCTAATTAGACTCAAGCCAGATGAACCCAATGATTTTGGTGGGACCAGTAGACCATCTAATATGTATGAGCAGAAATTTGGCCTGTGTCCAGGTCAAAAGTTACCTTTCGGCATGCCCAATTCTTTATTTCCAAGGGAAGAAATCTTCCACCAGTGTTTCCTGGCAATGGCTTACTCCCCTTTCTCATTAGGAACTCATGTATACTCACCCAAAGTCATCATGGACATGTATGGAGAGTTCTTTAGGAACTATTGATCAGCTTAAAGGTTCTACGACAACTTTATGGCATTCCAGTGTTACAATACAAAAATTCTGACAAATGTTCTTCACCAGGATGTTACCACCAAGCATAAAGTACATAGACACATGTGAACTATGATGAGATACTACTAGTGACTATTTTGATGCTCTGCAGTACTTTCTACCATTTAGTTGTACAAAGATGGCGCTATATAGGTCAGAAGTTACTGCTCAATCTAACCTTTGTGCCTCATGGGCCTCATGCCATGGGAGAACTTCTCAAGATTTGGCCCAAACATTTGTTTGGGATGAGACAATTTCAGGTACAACCGGAAGCGACTCCTAGAGTATAATAGGGCGTATCCAGTTACGAATCAGTTCACCCATCTCTAGTCCTGATTGGGGCATAATTATGTTCATGGTCCATGGTATTTAGCTTGGACCCATCTCCGAACCCCAACCCCTTTCCCCCAATGTCCACCTGCTTCACCCTGCTGAACTGCAAAGCCATCGGTGTTGGGCTCACGTTGTATAAACCTGGATCAGAACACAGCAGATAAGTTGTCAATGGTTTTTACGCCATCTACTTTATTGATGTGCCAGCTGATGAAACTTTTTGTCTAGAGTGCTTCTTTATAGGGTAAGGCCAGACATACGCATGATGTGGCCAGGATGTGGCCAAGATGGTCACCACCGATTTCTATGATATCATGACAATATGATTGATTAATGATCATTGTTAATGGCTGCACTGTTTTGTGGGTTTGTGAGTTTCAAAGTTGAATTTTTTTTGTATACTCTGGGCCACTGGTTCTAATCTTTTTGGGTACGCAGCTCCTATGCAGACCTATTAGGTATCTTTCTACTTATAGATTACTAGAATTACCCGTGACTTCGTCTGTGGCCCCCTCACCCCCTGTGCGACCCACCTGCAGTGCGACCCCAGCCCCCCCTGCCATGTGGCCGTAGCGGGCCCCTCCCACACCATTTTGCCCCCTGCCCCTTTCCCCTCCTCCCCCCCATTGGTGCCCCCCTTCCTCCCCCCACCCCGTTCCCCCACTCCTTCCTCCCCCCATTCCCCCTCCCGGCCCCTTCCACCCCCCTAACCCGTGACCCCGGGCTCCCCCCCCCCCCCCCTGCCAACCCGTGACTCCAGCATCCCCAGCCCCCCCAACCCCCGACCCTGTCCCTCTCCCTCCCAGAAAGTGTGAAAGAGCGTCACTCAGACACTTACAGTTACTTGATTCTTCTACTGCCTCTTAGTGGTGGGAGTGTAAGCTGCACTCATTTAGATTTTTATTGTTTTTATGATCTAAAAACTACATGTTTTTGAAAATAGTAGAAAAAAATGGTAAAAAAATAAATGTATTACTAGGAGAACTAGTTCTTTATTTCAGTATAGAAAGCCTAGAGATTGACTGGTAAATGTTATCTATCACGTCACATTAGTTACACGTAATTGGCGAGATGGCTTGGCGTCTTATTACTTTTTCCTCCTGCCTAATTAGATGGTAAGCTCTTTGTAGCCGCTTTGTCTTCCAGTGACAAGGAGGGGGCTATATATAGCCGAGGTTCTGTCCTAAGCATCATTAATAACTGCGCTTTGCATTGGTAATTGTAGATCCTTGTGCTCACTTATTTGATTTCACCGTCCCCTTGGATAACCTTATCTGGGAAAATAATAGAGAATCCAAATGCAAGCGACTACCCTAAATATGGCGATATAACTTAGCGTAAATGGAGGTCCTTCTACATTTCAGGATTGTAGAGGAGAGTCTTCGAACCTTCAAATCTTCAGAGAGCTACCACAAGGGGTGCCACCTACTATATAAGACTTTATTACATGGTCACCTATTCAGTTTAATAAGTACCATGTAATACCACATTTCTCCTGCAGTGGCCGCTGTAGGAGAATTAAGCAGCTAGTCTCAGCTTTCCTGGCGATCACCGATCACTGGCTGTTTCAGTTGCCAGATCCGTCAGTACTAGGGTTGAGCCGATCTTGACTTTTCAGGATCCATTTTAAAATCCGATTTCTGATAATTTTTCATTCGAACCCGATCTCGATCCCAATTCCGATTTCAATGCAAGTCAATGGGATTTTTTTTATTAATTGGAGATTGGATTTTAAAAGCAATCCTATTCACTATATAGCATGGAATCTAACAATTTTTTTTTAATCCTCTGGCTACTTAGTCCCCCCTGGTGTCCACTTACCTGCAGAGATGGCTGCTCCGTTGTTCTTCTTCGCCTTGCTGCTGCTCCACGCTGCTCTTCTCCCTTCGCTGCCCCCTCCCTGCCAGGTTAGGAGAGTGTGGGCGGGTTAGGAGAGTGTGGGCGGGTACTGGGAGGGGAGACGTCACATCTCCCTGCCCTGTACCCACCCACACTCTCCTAAGGCACAAGCCCCGCCTTCCTAGCGCTTTAAACACTAACCTGGGAGGCGGCGGCAGAGGCGAAAAGAGCAGCGTGAAGCGGCAGCGAGGCGAAGAAGAAGGAGGGCAGCGGAGCAGCCATCTCTGTACGTAAGTAACTACTAGAGATGTTAGTTTAGTCTCCCATTAGAATAAATGGAGGCAGCCGGTGCGCAGGGGGTTAAGGCCGTGTGCCGGCTGCTTCCATTCATTCCTATGGAACCGATCTCGATCCCAACTAAAACGATCGTGTTCGGAATTCTGATCGCGATTGTGAAATTTTCTTGATCGCTGATCGGAATCTGATCTTTTCTGAACATGATCGCTCAACCCTAGTCAGGATCCTCAATTGCATCAGGGATTGTTTAGACTCGATAGCCCCTTGTTTTGTTATACTTTGACCACATTTCACAATGTTGATGCTTTGGTCAAATATATTTTGAGCGATTGTTTTTTTGGTTGAGAATTAACAAGTAAAAAAATTTAATTTTGACTCCTATAAAGTTATATGGTGAAATCTGACTGCGCCCAATCAATAATAGCCCAGATACCTGCACCACCACCTACTTTCCTCCAGCCTATCCTCGCAGCAAGGTAAAGGAATTGGGATAAGCAGGGTGGTAAAAGTCGGTAATGTCATTCCCTAATATACATGGGAAGGTTCATAAAGTAGTAGTCTCCAACTTATTAAGAAACTAAAGGCCCCATACAGATAAGCAAAAAGTTGCCCAAACTGGTATTTGTGGGATCTCTCGACTCAACAGATAATGTTGGGGGAAAAGAAGGATTGGACATGTTGAATTTGATCCCTGTCAGCTTGTGTTATGCGGGAACTGACTTTTCCCCATAGGAAAGCATTGGCCAGCGTTGATTGGCCGAATGCCGTATAGTGTACAGCATTCGGCCAATCAACGCTGGTTCTGCCGGAGGAGGTGGAGAATAAGATCAGTCCACAGCAGTCTCCATTGTTGTCCGATCTCAGATGTAGCAGAGTTGACAGAGCTCTGCTGTATCTCAGATGTAGCAGCTACATCTGAGATCGGACCACAATGGAGACTGCTGTGGACTGATCTTAGACTCCGCCTCCTCCGGCAGAACCAGCGTTGATTGGCCGAATGCTGTACACTGTATGGCATTGGGCCAATCAGCGCTGGCCTTTGGCATGTTAGATGCCCCCAGGCATGCTTCCCCTGCTATCCCAGTTGCACTCCAGGGTGTTGGCATCATTTCCTTGGGTGTCATAGTGGACTTGGTGACTCTCCTGAGTCAAATATTGGTTTCCCCCTAAATGAGTTCCCCCTAAATTTTTTTGGGGTTCGATATTCCTAAAGACTTCCAGCATGTCCATACATCTTGTAGTTTTGCAAAAGCTGGAGACCTACAGGTCGGAGACCGCCGTTCACTTGAACTACAAATGGTCCAATTGAAAGAAAACATCCAGAGTTTTTTGGATCAGGGATGAATTTCGGTGCCTGCGCCTTGTTTCCCAGGGATCCCCCATGGGTAATTATTCAGTGTGAATTCCGTTATACCTAACAGTATCAACAAACAGAAGAATCGCTGTAAAACCTGATATAATTAGAGCCGATGAGATTTCGCTGTAAGTAGTCACATTGCCTCTCGGCACAGTACTCGGTTCATCCGGCAGTGCACGGCTCTTTAAAGGAGAACTCTACGTCTAAAAAAAACGATTTACAACATTCCACAGTTAGAACCTGCAGGATATTTTTGGAAACTTTTTGTAAAAGTGGCAGTGTGGCGAAGGACTGTGGCTTAGTCCATTGTATTATCATCTGATAGGTGGGGTCCAACTGCTGTGACCCCCGCCAATAAGAAGACAAAAAAGACACCATTCTAGTAAATTTGTCACCTTACTTATATATATTGCCACTGATTTTAGCAGGAGTGGACGGAGGGCATTGGGAGAGACGTTAAACCACCACCAAAAGTGTCTAGTAGGGTTCAGCCAATCTAGAGATTTCAGGATTGTTTTTAAAATCTGATTTTCGATCATTTTTCAGCCGATCCCGATCATGAAATTTGCTCGATCGCCAATTGGGATCCGATCTTTCCCGATCCTTGCCGCTCAATCCTAGTGTCTAGTCTTCTACTTTCCCCATTCAAAGTACATGCGCACGTGGCTGAGCTGAGCATGCATGTGTAGGGATTGGGTGAGCTGTCTAATGTGTATAACCAGCCATAGACAATCCCTTTAAGCCCAATCTCACAGGATACCACTTTGCCTGTATGGTTTTAGAATATGGGAGGAAACTGGAATATTGGGTGGAAAGCCACCAAACACAAGGAGGAAGTACAAATTCCATGGAGATATTGACCCTTACCATTTATGAAAAGTAGACCCCCGCCTCATAGTAACCCTGTGCCCAGTGGCGTAACTAGGAATGGCGGGGCCCCATGGTGAACTTTTGACATGGCCCCCACCACCACCACCGACACAGGCACCGAAGACCTCGACCGACCCCCTCCTAGGCATTCCTGCGCGCTCTATTATGCCCCATAGTGGCCCCTGTACACAGTATTATCCCCCATAGTGGCCCCTACACACAGTATTATGCCCCATAGTGGCCCCTGCACACAGTATTATGCCCCATAGTGGCCCCTGCACACAGTATTATGCCCCATAGTGGCCCCTGCACACAGTATTATGTCCCATAGTGGCTCCAGAACACAGTATTATCCCCCATAGTGGCCCCTACACACAGTATTATGCCCAATAGTGGCCCCTGCACACAGTATTATGCCCCATAGTGGCCCCTGCACACAGTATTATCCCCCATAGTGGCCCCTGCACACAGTATTATCCCCCATAGTGGCCCCTGTACACAGTATTATGTCCCATAGTGGCCCCTGCACACAGTATTATCCCCCATAGTGGCCCCTGCACACAGTATTATGCCCCATAGTGGCCCCTGTACACAGTATTATGTCCCATAGTGGCCCCTGCACACAGTATTATGTCCCATAGTGGCCCCTGTACACAGTATTATCCCCCATAGTGGCCCTTGCACACAGTATTATGTCCCATAGTGGCCCCTGCACACAGTATTATGCCCCATAGTGGCCCCTGCACACAGTATTATGTCCCATAGTGGCCCCAGTACACTGTATTATGTCCCCATACTGGCCCCAGTACACAGTATTATGTCCCATAGTGGCCCCTGCACACAGTACTATGTCCTATAGTGGCCCCTGCACACAGTATTATTCCCCATAGTGGCCCCTGCACAAGAGTATTATGCCCCATAGTGGCCCCTGCACACAGTATTATGCCCCATAGTGGCCCCAGTACACAGTATTATGTCCCATAGTGGCCCCTGCACACAGTATTATGCCCCATACTGGCCCCTGCACACAGTATTATGCCCCATAGTGGCCCCTGCACACAGTATTATGCCCCATACTGGCCCCAGTACAAAGTATTATGTCCCATAGTGACACCTGCACACAGTATTATCCCCCATAGTGGCCCCTGCACACAGTATTATGTCCCATAGTGGCCCCTGCACACAGTATTATACCCTATAGTGGCCCCTGCACACAGTATTATGTCCCATAGTGGCCCCTGCACACAGTATTATCCCCCATAGTGGCCCCTGTACACACTATTATGTCCCATAGTGGCCCCTACACACAGTATTATACCCCATAGTGGCCCCTGCACACAGTATTATGCCCCATAGTGGCCCCTGCACACAGTATTATCCCCCATAGTGGCCCCTGCACACAGTATTATGCCCCATAGTGGCCCCTGCACACAGTATTATGCCCCATACTGGCCCCAGTACACAGTATTATATCCCACTGTGGACACCCATAAACTCCTCAGACCCCAGAGTATCATAATCGGAGACCCGGGGGAATAAAAAACTACTGTTTCTTACCTGTCCCCCGGCTCCTACGCTGTCTTCCTCGGCTGCCGTCCTTCTTCAATGACGTCGGATGTCACATGACCCGGGATGCAGGCCGGGTTCATGTGACATCAGAGACGTCAGACAACTAAGAAAGAAGCCTGCCCGGATTGTGGAGAGGTAAGTAACAGGGTTTTTTTTTTATGTTTCTTACCTCTCCCGGTCCGCCAATCATTAAACTCGGGGGTCCGAAAAGACCCCCGAGTATGATGATAGCAGCAGTAGGGGCTGTCACCGGGCCACTAACGTCCCAGGCCCTGTGGCAGCTGCCTCTGCTGCTATGGCGGTAGTTACACCACTGCCTGTGCCACATGCTAAATTCTGTAACATGTAAACTGCCTTCCAGCACTAGATGGCGCTATGGTTTTAACTGACCTTTATTATTAGCACCATGCTGTTATGTCACATGACATGTAGGAGGTGGAACTTTACCAATGTCTATCTAAAGGCAAGAAAGCAGCAAAAACAACAACAAAAAAAACAAAATGAAGCCAAAAACTTCACAACAAAGTCGCTGTATAGTCATTTAACTTTTTGTGTTAAAAATGGTGAAATGTGGAATTGCCCTTTAAGAAAGTTCTTAAGGGGAAATATTTCCCTGTACCTATCAGCAGACAATTCACTTGAGTTACCGCCGTACCTCTGTGCAGAAAACAAATCTATTGGAAATGGATTTAACGCGGCGAATGTTTACAGTAATCCCGAGAGCGGCGCAGTCGGCCCGTGATGGAGCGCTCGCGTCTCTAATCTGTTTTTCTTAAAGCACTTTTTAGACAATTGCGCAATTTATTCTTTTTCAGTTTTACTTCTTTTCATCTACAGAGCGGCAATTTACTGTGACAATTACGGAAAATGTTGTATGTTACCGAAAAACAAAGATTCAGTGGAAAATGGAAATTTGGGTTTTTTCGTGAAGTTGAACTAGTAGTTTCTTATATTATAAAAAATTATGTTTCCAAAGTATCCAAAATCTGCAGACACCCATCGGAATATTGGGCTTTTCTTCTTGATTTGTATAATGCGGTCACGTGTCGGTGGTATTATTTGTACACACGTGTATATTGGATTTCATGTAGTAAGCATGTACTGTATGTCGCACTTGCCAACACCGTATGCTTGCCCGGAAATTTGGCTCTTGGATGGGAAAATTCTCCAATGAGGTCATTCCCCCAATAGGTGGGACCAAGCCTCTTTTTGGTCATGACCTGCCCCCTTTTCGGTCTCAAGAGACCCCAGAGTTTAATAAGCGAAGGTGCGGAAACATAATAAATGTCTATACTCACCTGTCCTGGGCTCTCATATGTGGCCTCCTGGATGACATCACACACCCGGAGACCACTGAGGCCCAATCACGTGGAGCGAGACGACATCTTGGCGCGTTAACGCAAGGTTCATGATGTCGGTGTGCCCCATGTGACTGCTCACTTCGCGCTGTAGAGATGAAGCTAAGTTTAACGTAACACTTTACTACACTGGGGTACGAAACTTTAACTCATCGCTACCATGATTTGGTCGTGTTATGCAGCGACGTCGACCTGGGACGTGAAATTTTGCTACATCTGTATATGCCATATTTGTTGAGATATCTTAGTCTGCAGAAGATGGACACGCTAAGGCTGGGTTCATATCTGCGCTGGAGTCTTTGACGCAAAATACGGTGGAGAGAAAAGTCCGGCACAGAAAATACAATAAATACACAAAATAAAAACCTCCAAAAACGGCCGAACCCCATTATTGTCTACGGTGTCCATGGGTAACCGAACGATGGAGAGCCCAGCGCAAGTGTGAATCTAGACTAAGCATGGCGTTGGTTATGCTTCTTTTTGGCGAGATCACATCCACTTGTTGTACCCATGAAATTTTTTGGGATATGACAAGTGCGTAAGATGCCCAAATAGACTTACAAAGAACTTGGCAGATCCAATGGGCTCGGAAAATGGAGAATTGCCATCTCTTCCAGGAGTGCAGGAGGTTAGCCCTCATCTTCGGAGCCCCTAGGATGTTGGAAAGTATACATACCTCCCAACCGTCCCGATTTCTGCGGGACATTCACGATTTCAGTGTCGTTTCCCGCGGTCCCGGTTGGAGGGAAGTATGTCCCGATTTCAACTCAGATCTACGTCTGGATATGCGACTAAAACAAGGAGCTGTCACAGCTCAGCTCCTTGCTTTGCCGCGGCGCTCCGACTAGTGGCTGTGTAAGCGCGATGTGGTGATGTCACATCGAGCTTACAACTCTGTGAGTGAAACTGCGGAGAGAGCGGCGGGGGAGCGAGGAAAAGGTGAGTATAAGTGTTTTTTGTGTTCTATTGAGGTGGAACATAATGAAGGGGGTCCATGAAACTGGGGACAGATGAAGGGGGGGCATTAATCTGGGGGCAGAGATGGGGGGCATGAATCTGGAGGCAGAGATGGGGGGACATGAATCTGGGGGCAGAGATGGGGGGCATGAATCTGGAGGCAGAGATGGGGGGACATGATTCTGGGGGCAGAGATGGAGGGGACATGAATCTGGTGGCAGAGATGGGGGGGACATTAATGTGGGGGCAGAGATGGAGGGACATGAATCTGGTGGCAGAGATGGGGACATTAATGTGGGGGCAGAGATGGGGGGACATGATTCTGGCGGAAGAGATGGGGGAAATGAATCTGGGGCAGAGATTGAGGGGGGGCATGAAACTGGGGACAGAGATGGAGGGGGCATGAATCTGGGGGCAAAGATGGTGGGAAATGAATCTGGGAGAAAGATGGAGGGGGGACATATAATTTACGGGTGACTGTAGGAGGATTATAATGTGTGGGGGCACATGAAAAATGAATGAGAATGGGCGGAGTCAACATAAAAGTGGGCGGGGCTAAATTTGCCGCACATTTTGTCCCTTGAAAAGTTGGGAGGTATGAGTATAGTATATACATTACAGACAAGGCCGTATCTATAGAGAGTGTGGAGGTAGCAACCTCACCGTGGCCTAATGGAGCCCAAAGCCTCCTCTGCCATATAAGAAGACACCATCTATATAGCGTATGGTAGGAGGAGGCCCTGTTCCAGATCTTGCATGGCCTAGTAGCCTCATGTTAAGCCTCAAGGCCCAAGTTGAACCAGGGCCCTCACCTGAGGCTTTCGCTTCACCTCGGATTATAGATTTTATGTCGTAATCTGAAGAAATGACCCGATGTGCAGAAGTAAAGTCTCTAACCCTGAGCCACGAGCCAGGAATACTCCTCGCCGATGTGCCATAGTGCAGCTGCAAAATAATGAACCCTGGATTTACAGGATTAGAGCAAGGACGCCATAGTAACTGCTGATCAGTGGGCACGGCCTGCTAATGTCTGCCAGGAGACCCCAGAATTTGGATATTTTAAGCTACAAGATGCAGAGATATTTTTGTACCGTGTAAGACTATACTGTTGAGAGGATTTTATGAAACTATCTGGAAAGAAAAATCATCTCTGTTGCCCATTGCAACCAATCCGAGCGCAGCCTTCATTCCGCGTTCTGTTGTCTTCTGCTCTGTGATCGGTTATCGGGGGCTGGAGATGGGCATTTGGTTTCGGCTCAGGTCCCGGATTCGTTTTGGGTCGAACAAGTCCAGTACGAAGCGGCAGTGAATTATTGTATTCTGCGGCCTTGTTCATTCCCAGAGTATAATAGGTGGAGGCCCAGACCCAATACAAAATCATCATGGCGTCCGGCGCCCGCAGTCTCCTCTGTGATATCATGTGCCCGAGGTCACCGCGGAAGATTGGGCCTCATTGCTTACATGAGATCACTGGTGGCCCAATCACAGGCCTCAGTAGTGACCCAAGGGCAGGGATAGGTCATCGATGGTTTAGTCTGAGAAAACCCCTTTAAATCCGGAGAGCCACTTTAGCATACCTCCCAACTTTTAAAGGACAGAAAGATGGACAAAATGTGGGCAGGCCGCTGCAAATTTAGCCCCAACCACTTCTAAATTGACTCCACCCATTCCCATCCATTTCTCATTGGGTACACACTGCACCCCACATCTCCCCCACACACAGTACACACTGCACCCCACATCTCTCCACCTACAGTACATCCAGGCACCCAACATTTTACCCCCCACAGTACACCCATGCACCCCACATCTCTCCCCCACCCACAGTCAACCTTGCACCCTACATCCCCCCACAGTACACCTTGCACCCCATAGTACACCCTGAACCCCACATCTCCAACACACAACAGTACACCCATGCACCCCACATCTCCCCCCCCACAGTCAACTTTGCACCCCACATCTCCCCACAGTACACCCTGCACCCCACAGTACACCCATGCACCCTACATCTCTCCCCCCCCCACAGTCAAGTTTGCACCCCACATCCCCCCACAGTACACCCTGCACCCCACAGTACACCCTGCACCCCACAGTACACCCTGCACACCACAACCCCCCCACACACAGTACACTCTGCACCCCACATTTCACCCCCTACAATACACCCATGCATCCACATTTCAACCCCCCACAGTACACCCATGCACCCCACATCTCTCCCCCCACCCACAGTCAACCTTGCACCCCACATCCCTCCACAGTACACCCTGCACCCAACAGTACACCCATGCACCCCACATCTTCCCCCCTCACACAGTCCACCCTGTACAATAGTGAAACTTTCCCCCGATCCCCACTCACTCTTATCCCAGTTACAACCTTTTATCTGTTATAAGAGCGGAACATTTCAGGGGCAGCGCGGGACATGCGGTAAGCCGTGCAGGACCGCGGGGCAGTAGTCTAAAATAGGGACTGTCCCATGAAATGCAGGACGGGTGGGAGCTTTAGTAGTCCTTTTACTATTATTATGGCTTTATATTATCATGCCATGCATTGCAGACTTAGATACTTGATTCCTCCCCATTGACTTTGCAGTGGCGTATTGTCTCCATGTCCTTGGCTTCCACTTTGCGGCATAGACTATTACGAGACAATCTTCAGCAAGGCATGGAGACATTATCAATTCATGAATTAATGAAGAAAAGCCAATATGTAGATCTCCATCGTGTAACTACTAGAGGAACACCGCTGCAGATCAGCTGAAAGAACTGAGTCTGGATCAAGTTAAAGGGGTTGTGCCATTAGGGACACTTATCTCCTATCCACAGGACAGAGATAAGTGTCCAGTCCCCCAGTGATCAGGAGGATGGGGGGACTGACTTTCTCCTTAAAGCCTGCTTGTGAATAGAGCGCCAGTGCACTAGTATGACCGCACCCCATTAACTGCTATGGGACTGAGATTACAGTCCTAGCAGCCCCATAGCAGTGAATGGGGCATCGGTCCTGCACAAGCACTGGCTCACCATTCACAAGGAGGTTTTGGGGCATTTTTGTTCCCCTATCCCACTAATAACTGGGGGCCCCCATCTATTGTATACTTATCCCTGTCCTGGGGCTAGTGGATAAGTGTCCATAACAGTATAACCCCTTTAAGGTTGGGCGATACCTTATGATAGGAGTCTTAAAGGGGTTTTCCCATGAATGTTCTTTCTCACCGGGGCAGATTTATTAAGATGTTTGGTATGCCAAAACAAATCATGTACACACCCATGTGCCATAATGGAAATGTATGCCAGTCAGGAACTGCACACACTTTCTGTATAACTTGGCATGAGTTGGTGAAGACATCCCCGCTAGAGATGAACGAGTAGTACTCGATCGAGTAGGTATTCGATCGAATACTACGGTATTCGAAATACTCGTACTCGACCGAGTACCACTCACTGCTCGAATGGAAAAGTTCGATGCAGAACCAGCATTGATTGGCCAAATGCTATACAGTCGGCCAATCAACGCTGGTTCTTCTTCTACCTTTAGAAGTCTTCTCCGTGCAGCTTCCCCGCGGCGTCTTCCGGCTCTTCATTCACTCTGCCAGGCATCGGGCCTGGGCAGAGCCGAATGCGCATGTCCGCTTATAGTGTGGGCATGCGCAGTCGGCTCTGCCCAGGCCCGATGCCTTGCAGAGTGAATTCAGAGCCGGAAGATGACGCGGGGACGCTGCACGGAGAAGACTTCTCGGAGGATCCAGCCCGACCCTCACTCGTGGACTTGGTAAGTATAATTTGATCGAACGTTGCCTACCCCTGAAACGAGCATTTTCCCCCCATAGACTATAATAGGGTTCGATATTCGATTCGAGTAGTCGAATATTGAGGGGCTACTCAAAACGAATATCGAACCTCGAACATTTTACTGTTCGCTCATCTCTAATCCCCGCCCCAAACCACAATCCCCCCACAATCCCTGTCTGCAGCGCTTCGCCCACATTCATAAAAAGTGGTGGTTAGGGTTGAGCGATTGGGATCGGATCGAGCAAATTTCACGATCGGGATCGGCTGGAAAATGATCGGATTTGAAAATCGATCCTGAAATCTCAAGATCGGCTCAACCCTAGTGGTGGTCAAGATGCACAGCGTGGGATATAATAATAATAAAGGCCTTGCCGAGCAGCAGTCCTGGGACGGCATTTCAGGTAGGACAGTGGGGGGGAGAGCTCCTGCTGCAGAGAGTAGCCTCACAGTTACAGTTAGTCCTGATCCAGGACAGGGCTCCGTATGACGCAGTATTATCCACCAAGGACTGGTTGTTGGCCATCTCATTTTTCAGGCATATACAGACACGGCAGGATACAATATGACAGGATAAACAATTCCGACAATTTCCGAGCTGCCGCGTGAGATTCTAAGAACGCGTCATAGACACGACCATTGTGACTCCTGACCCTCAGAATGGCAGCATTACATCGAAACACATTTACCATGTCTGTTCTAGCGAGTGTTCGCTGATGTCAGTAATACCCAGGACACAAAATCACATAATTACAGACATTTTTTACAAAAATAGCAGAATGTCTTGACGCCAATCCTAAACATCTCAGACCGCTCAGATAGAATTAGTCAATGTGTTTCCTAGTACACGGTGGTTGAGAAATGCCACCGATAAGGTTACAGTACGTCAGGAGAATCCCTGGTGTCTTTCATCAGGTTCAGGGGCCAAGGGTATTCACGTAAGCATGGAGAGCTGCACCGGTGCATATGCAAGTAGACCTAAACCATCAATATTCAGTAGGTTTGAGCGCTTGTTCCATCCTCCACCCTCTGTCCACAACCCTTGACCCCATTCCCCTTACTAACTAACCTTGCCGTTCCTTGATAAGTTCTCGCTACCCAGTAGGGATAGGACCAACCAGAACTTGAATCCTCTCTCCCTAAGGACCTTGACTTGGTGGTCTATTCTCTATGGTACGTGCTCTCATGGATGCCGACATCTATATGATCCTCATTTGGTGTCCATTCTAAAAGGGGGGGGTACAAGCCCCTCAATGATAGAGTCTCACCATGAAAGGACCTACCAACATGGGATTGGGTTATCTCTATGAGCGAGTCACACCTTGCCAGGGGAATATCAAAAACGGAATTAAAAATATTCCCATGTACATTGATTTTGTGATCTTCAGAATATCACTGACACGCGCCATCCTGCAATTTTGTATCATGGAAAAAAATCTGATTTATAACTAAAGCAAAGTGTTGTCAATTTTTAAGATTTTTTTTTTTAAGATCAGCTAGTGAATTCTATCAGTTTTTATTTTCCGATTGTAGATGTTTTATTCTATTTTCTGTCCATGATTATGAGGGCGGCCATCTTGCCTGAGACATTCCTCTGCTCTGATAACAGCATTTAGTGATACACTTTACAGCAATCTCACGTAATAGATTGGGGACGACACATTGAAGTCTAGGGAAGAGTTTTCTAGAAATGGCCTGCGCAGAAAGGGCGTGGAGATATGCTGTGACATCATCTACAAGTGGTGTTATCTATACAGGTGTTATCTTTTATTGTAATTTGCCTGTGGTGTAAATGAGGTGAAAGCTGAAGAAAGCCACTAAAGAATTAACAAGTATCAGTCTATCATTAGGCTTAGTGGCCAGAGTGAAAATTGCAGGGTATATTACATTGTAATAACATAGAATGTTATGGTTTACGGTCATAAACACCTTCATGCAACTTTGTGAAATTTGACTCTTTTGAGCTCATTATGGGTTTTGAGTCTAAGTCCAAGTCTAAATGGACCCTTGTATGGGAATATTTAACAAGCGTGCCCGCTATAGCTATGGTCTGTCTTATATGACTTTGCATATTCCGGTTATATGGCGATCGTTTTAGTACCAGCATATAGAAATGTATTTGTCTCTCATTCATTAGTCATTGAAATGAATGGGTCTAATCTCGGGATCGCAGTGGGCAAAATGTTCAATTACTTACTGTCCGGTTTGGCTGAAATATAGCGCGGTGATGGCGAGATCGTGTAAGAACAGCCACATTTATCTTTACAACATCTGTAATCTCAAGGAAAAATCTTAACTGAGATGTTATTCATTTCTATTAACGAGCCTTGGACTTTTTTTGTGAAATTATGCAGCAATAAGTATTCTGTAATTACAACTCTTTCCATAGCAATTGCCTTCAAAATATATTCAACTTACAAATAGGGGGCGCTGTCAGTGGCAAAGTGAGGATTGAGAGGCAAAAACAACAAGCAATGCGATCAGTGGCATAACTAGGAATGGCGGGGCCCCATGGCGAACTTTTGACATGTCCCATAGTGGCCCCTGCACACAGTATTATGCTCCATAGTGGCCCCTGCACACAGTATTATGCCCCATAGTGGCCCCTGCACACAGTATTATCCCCCATAGTGACCCCTGCACACAGTATTATCCTCCATAGTGGCCCCTGCACATACAGTATTATGTCCCATAGTGGCCCCTGCACACACTATTGCGCCCCATAGTGGCCCCTGCACACAGTATTATCCTCCATAGTGGTCCCTGCACACAGTATTATACTCCATAGTGGCCCCTGCACACAGTATTATCCCCCATAGTGGCCCCTGCACACAGTATTATCCCCCATAGTGGCCCCTGCACACACTATTGCTCCCCATAGTGGCCCCTGCACGCAGTATTATGTCCCATAGTGGCCCCTGCACACAGTATTATCCCCCATAGTGGCCCCTGCACACAGTATTATGTCCCATAGTGGCCCCTGCACACAGTATTATGCCCCATAGTGGCCCCTGCACACAGTATTATCCCCCATAGTGGCCCCTGCACACAGTATTATCCCCCATAGTGGCCCCTGCACACAGTATTATCCCCCATAGTGACCCCTGCACACAGTATTATCCCCCATAGTGGCCCCTGCACACAGTATTATCCCCCATAGTGGCCCCTGCACACAGTATTATCCCCCATAGTGACCCCTGCACACAGTATTATCCCTCATAGTGGCCCCTGCACGCAGTATTATGCCCCATAGTGACCCCTGCACACAGTATTATCCTCCATAGTGGCCCCTGCACATACAGTATTATGTCCCATAGTGGCCCCTGCACAAACTATTGCGCCCCATAGTGGCCCCTGCACACAGTATTATAATCCATAGTGGCCCCTGCACACAGTATTATCCTCCATAGTGGCCCCTGCACACAGTATTATCCCCCATAGTGGCCCCTGCACACACTATTGCTCCCCATAGTGGCCCCTGCACGCAGTATTATCCCCCATAGTGGCCCCTGCACACACTATTGCTCCCCATAGTGGCCCCTGCACACACTATTGCTCCCCATAGTGGCCCCTGCACACAGTATTATCCCCCATAGTGGCCCCTGCACACAGTATTATGCCCCATAGTGGCCCCTGCACACAGTATTATCCCCCATAGTGGCCCCTGCACACAGTATTATCCTCCATAGTGGCCCCTGCACACAGTATTATGCCCCATAGTGGCCCCTGCACACAGTATTATCCCCCATAGAGGCCCCTGCACACAGTATTATGCCCCATAGTGGCCCCTGCACACAGTATTATCCTCCATAGTGGCCCCTGCACACAGTATTATGCCCCATAGTGGCCCCTGCACACAGTATTATCCTCCATAGTGGCCCCTGCACACAGTATTATGCCCCATAGTGGCCCCTGCACACAGTATTATCCCCCATAGAGGCCCCTGCACACAGTATTATGTCCCATAGTGGCCCCTGCACACAGTATTATCCTCCATAGTGGCTCCTGCACACAGTATTATACCCCATAGTGGCCCCTGCACACAGTATTATGCCCCATAGTGGCCCCTGCACACAGTGTTATGCCCCATAGACCCCAGAGTATAATAATTGGAGACCTAGGAGAGGATACAAACATAAAAAACACCGTTACTTACCTCTCCCTGACTCTGCTGTAGTCCCTGCTGATGTCGGCCATCTTCAATGACTTACAGGACGTCACTTGAGCTGGAGCTTGCATCGCGACACAGAAGGATGCAAGCCCCAGCCCATGTGACTTCAGGGACGCCACTCAAGTAGACCTGAAGCCTGCCTGGAGCCAGGAGAGGCAAGTAACAGTGTTTTTTTAAGTTTGTATCCTCCCCTGGGTCTCCGATTATACTCTGGGGTCTGGAAAGTGGCTTAATAGGAGTCAGGAGCCGTTGTAGATTTGTGGTATAGCCAGCGCCAAATCTGTGGTGTGGGCTATAGCCGAACCCGCTGTCAAGGCCTGCATTGATTCCCAATCCACTGTCTAAAGTAGTGTGAGAAGGGCACAATAGCTGAGATTTGCCATGGTACGTTAAAAATGTGCCAAGATATATATATATATGTATATATATATATATATATATATATATATATATATATATATTATTATTATTATTATTATTATTATTTTGATTTTTTTTAAAAAAAAAATTTAAACTCATGGATCCAGATTTTTTTTGTCTTTTTGTATCACACTCTAAAAAAAATCTGCATATAAAAACCCACCAGTTACAATAAAAAATCCATAAAGCAAAATAAGTCGCAGTCAAACCTCTTAATAGAAGCCGAAGACAACTGGAAATAGAGCAAATATTTTCTCCTTCCCCTGGCCCATTATTGTGTTGGCAGGCAGCAATCTGCTCCATGCATCTTTCCTTTTCAAGTTGGAATTGATAGCGGCTTTTCCTCCAGAGGTTAAAGCTGAAGGCACCTGATAACGTGGATAAAATAACAAAAACCTCTAAACCTTACTTGAAGTTGCTTTGGTTTCCCGATGACTGAGCTTTCAGACGCGCTGCTCATCCTGGCACATATAGAAACAAGGAAATTGGCCGCATTCATCACCAGCCGCGAAAAGAATCTTCTCCTTTTTTCCAGCGTTTCGGAATATTTTTCATCGATCCGTGGGTTGCGTCCTCTGTAAAATGCTCATCCGTCGGTAAAATATTGATGGCTTGAAATGTTAATCGTTTGTCTTCCATTCTTTATCTTGTATTGAACATTGTTAGAATTTTAGAAACAATTTAATTTCATAGTCGGAAATGGTTCAAAACCACCAAAAGGGAAAAATACTCACAATTTTGTAAATTTTGTAAGGCACAACCTCGGAGTGGGGAGTGGGGTGGGCCGAGGTGGGCTTGATATAGTTATTAGAACGCACGCTAGTTTTCTACGGCTAGGTTCACATCTGCGTGGGAGTCTCCGGAGATTTGGCCACAGATTCGGCAGAGACAAAGGTCCTGCAGGGTATAAAATTGGTGGAAATCTAGGAGTCCACGGAGGTCCACAAGTAATCATTTTTTTAAGGGAACAGCCTTTACGTCTTTCAGGTCCCCATGTGGACCTGTACAATGAAGACTGGAATGTTGGTGTGAATCTAGCGTCATTGGTAGCGTTGACCGATCGGACAAGATCGGATTCCAATCGGTGATTGAGTAAATTTCATGATCGCGATCGGAATTCCGATCCCGATCTTTTCCAGCAGGATCGAGGCTGGAGGTTATCTCAAGATCGGCTCAACCCTATTCATGTATATATCATGAATAGGGTTGAGCGATCGGGATTGGGAAAGATCATATCCCGATCGGTGATCGAGCAAATTACACAATCGGGATCGGCTGGAAAATGATCGGAAATAGGATTTTAAAATCGATCCTGAAATCTCAAGATCAGCTCAACCCTAGTCACTGGTGGAGATCTCCATTCTAGTTTAAGCCTTTGTTTAGACTCGTGTTTAAAACACCAGCCTTAATAAATCTGTCCCATTGTGTCACTGAATGGAGTTTGGCCTGGGAATCGGTTACTTTGTCCAGATTTACCGGCTTGAACCCGACTTATCTGAACTGAACTTTCATGTTGCGTTCGGCCTAGCTGACCTGCATTTACACTGGCAAATCCAACTGATACACAAACCAAGTTTCCTGGTCCAGACTTGGACATGTGACCTTAGGGCATTATCGATTTGGTTCCCTGTTTTTCACCCTCAACTAGGGTTGAGCGATCGGGATTGGAAAAGATCGGACTCCGATCGGCGATCAAGTAAATTTCGCAATCGGGATCGAATGGAAAATGATCGGAAATCGGATTTTAAAATCGATTCTGGAATCTGAAGATCAACTCAACCCTACCCTCGACCCCTATACAGGCAACTTCACTGCAGGGAACTCGAGGAGTAGTTTCCATGAGAGATAGCTGACCCAGGCATGTCAAGAGACTCCAATGTATAGGCTGAGTTTTTTCAGTACGGTGGTTAGGCAGAAGGCTAGGAGGCACAATTTCAGAGTCTGTGAACAGGCAAGTCAGAAGTACAGATAAACAGATAGATAGCAGATTGTACATCTTTTTACACACCAGCAAGCTAGGAACTTTTTCTCAGGCACCACCCAAAGGGGGAAGGTTACTATCATACCTTGGAACTGCAAAGGATACTCCAGGGATAGCTAAATATGTGCGGTGGGCACCAAAGAGAGTTAGGGAAAAATACCAATGCTACAATATATATGACTGGTCAGTGTGCATGGGGAACAGGCACGTAGCAAACTTAAAATTGAAGCCCCTTTCAGCTGCTGCTTGACACCATCGTAGTCCTAACCACCCATGACAGGAGGTTCTGGCGATCCCACTTTATATTCATGAGATTTCAATGGCACCTGACGGGATGTCTCCAGGGACCCCATAACAATCACAGCTTTATTAACACGTGACTGACTCCTCCTTACATTTTACAGCTCCCCAGTGTTCAAGCAGAGGCCATCATGACTTCAAGTTGTAGAAAAAAAAACTTCAGTATAAACTGAATACATATCAAGACAATATCCCCTTATCCTCCAGAAATCCAGGTGACTTGTTCTCTACCCAGTGTGGATGGAGCAGAAGAAAACAGAGACCATTGGAGACTGTGGGAATGAGGAGTATAGATTTTGTAGTCATTTTGTAGTACCCAGTAAAACCACAACAACATGTAAGGCGCTGTGAGCACACAACAATGGGGGTGCAGGGTTGGACCCCCACTGAAGGAGAGGCTATGAAAAGTAAAGCAGTGAGCAAAGAAGGAAAAGCAATGGCCATGATAAGCAGAGTCTTGAACTCATTACTGTGGAGTATTAGCTGTGGTATTCCATGAGTATTTCATGGTGGAGATAGAAGGATTGGCTGTGTTGGATTTTAACATGTCTGATCCTCGGTTTTCTCTCTTTGGACAGCACACGTGTATGTTTATTGGGGAATTACAAGGTGATGAAGTGACCTCAGAACCATCCACAATCTCTCGCTCCCTTCCTTCTTTTCTCCCTCCTCATCTTTCACCTCATTCTCCTTTCTTCCTTCTATTCTTCTCTCCCTGCTTTTCTTCCTTTCTCCCTCCTCTCCTTTCATCCCTCTCATATCATCTCTTCTCCTCCTCATTCATCCTTCTCTTCTTTTCTTCACGCCTCCCATTTCTTCATTTCTCCCTCCTCTATCCCCTCTTCTCATCTGTCCTTTCTTCCTTCTCCTCTCCTTCCTTTTCTTCCTTCTCTCCTTTTTACTCCCCTTTCTTCTTTTCTTTCTCTTTCTTGTCCTTTCTTCCCTCTGCTTTCCTTCTACAAATTGTACCTTGTCCTCTCATCTGATCCCCTTTGTTTCTTCTCATCTACTTCTCTTTCTCTTTTTTCCTCTCCTCTTCTTACCTCCCTTTGTTCCTTTCGTTCTCCTCACTTCTCCTTTTTTCATCTTCTTTTCTCACCTTTCTTCCTTCTCCTCTCCTCTTTTTTCCCACCCTTGCTTCCCTCTTCTTGTCTCCACTTTCTCCCTTCTCCTCTCCCTCCCTTTCTTCCTCCTCTCCTTTCTATTCCTCTCCTTCTCTTTCTTCCTTCTCTCCTTTCTATTCCTCTCCTTCCCTTTCTTCCTCCTCTCATTTCTATTCCTCTCCTTCCCTTTCTTCCTTCTCTCCTTTCTATTCCTCTCCTTCCCTTTCTTCCTCCTCTCCTTTCTATTCCTCTCCTTCCCTTTCTTCCTTCTCTCCTTTCTATTCCACTCCTTCCCTTTCTTCCTCCTCTCCTTTCTATTCCTCTCCTTCCCTTCTTCCTTCTATCCTTTCTATTCCTCTCCTTCCCTTTCTTCCTTCTATCCTTTCTAGTCCTCTCTTTCCCTTTCTTCCTTCTCTCCTTTCTATTCCTCTCTTTCCCTTTCTTCCTCCTCTCCTTTCTATTCCTCTCTTTCCCTTTCTTCCTTCAATCCTTTCTATTCCTCTCTTTCCCTTTCTTCCTTCAATCCTTTCTATTCCTCTCTTTCCCTTTCTTCCTTCAATCCTTTCTATTCCTCTCTTTCCCTTTCTTCCTTCAATCCTTTCTATTCCTCTCTTTCCCTTTCTTCCTTCAATCCTTTCTATTCCTCTCTTTCCCTTTCTTCCTTCAATCCTTTCTATTCCTCTCTTTCCCTTTCTTCCTTCAATCCTTTCTATTCCTCTCTTTCCCTTTCTTCCTTCAATCCTTTCTATTCCTCTCTTTCCCTTTCTTCCTTCAATCCTTTATATTCCTCTCTTTCCCTTTCTTCCTTCAATCCTTTCTATTCCTCTCTTTCCCTTTCTTCCTTCTATCCTTTCTATTCCTCTCTTTCCCTTTCTTCCTTCAATCATTTCTATTCCTCTCTTTCCCTTTCTTCCTTCAATCATTTCTATTCCTCTCTTTCCCTTTCTTCCTTCAATCCTTTCTATTCCTCTCCTTCCCTTTCTTCCTTCTCTCCTTTCTATTCCTCTCCTTCCCTTTCTTCCTTCTCCTCTCCTCTTTTTTCCCACCCGTGCTTCCCTCTTCTTGTCTCCACTTTCTCCCTTCTCCTCTCCTTCTCTTTCTTCCTCCTCTCCTTTCTATTCCTCTCCTTCCCTTCTTCCTTCTATCCTTTCTACTCCTCTCCTTCCCTTTCTTCCTTCTCTACTTTCTACTCCTCTCCTTCCCTTTCTTCCTTCTACCTATTCTTCCTTCTCCTCTCCTGTCTTCTGATCCCCTTTGTTCCTTCTCCTCCTCTGTCTCTTTTCTCCTCTCCTTCCTTCCTCATTTGTTACAATGTAACTTCTACATTATTATATTAGTTTGATATTATGTAATGAAAGAATATTTATGAGAAACCAAAACATCTGATAGAACTTGTGAAGACTCCATATGGCCGTACTCTTCCCTCCCTCTGTCTGCTCTGATATTATATAATGAGATGTTATGGAGAATACAGACACCTCCACATTAGTATAGGGGATTCCTAAATGTACATGTCCCATATATACGGGATGGGGTGTGAGAGATTCCCCCTCCTGTAGCTTCATACTTTAGCTTGTACCTCACAGATATTTCTCACTCTCAGAACCTAATGGCGGATTTCTTCCTCTTGGGAATGAGTATTAGACAATTAGTATAAAAGATGAAAGAAAAAAAATCATCATTTAATATAATTAAGCGTAACAGCTGTTCCTTTTACTTCACATCCTTGTCACGTATTTAAGCAAAGGTGCTAAGTAGTATTAGCAAGTCGGAGCGAGCGAGATAGTGTATCAAGGAACAAATGAAGACAGAGTGTTTGGAAAGAGACCCCATAAATCCCCGGTGCTGGTTTATTTATTTTTGCTTTTTTTTTTTAAATATATCCTGAGTTTTATGTTTGTATTTCAGGGGAAATTTGTAATGTTTTTGTGTTTGAATTTTTTAAAATAATTTTTCTATTTATTAGTTGGAAATTTTTTTAACATCATCTTTGTATTTATTATTTACTAGGATTACCCACGACTTCGTCCGTGGCCCCCTCACACCCTGCGCGACCCACCTGCAGCACGGCCACGGCCCCCCCTTGCCTTGTGGCCGCAGCGGGCCCCTCCAACACCATTGCGTCCACGGAACCCCAGGCCCTCCCTCACGCCCCCTGCCCCCCTTCCCCTCTTCCCCTCCTCCCCCTCCTCTCCCCCGGCGCCCCCTTCCAACCCACCCACGCCCCCCTTCCCCCCCTTCTCCCAACCCGTGGCCACGGTCCCCCTCCCCCCCCCAACCCGCAACCCCGGGCCCCCTTCCCCCCCTCCAACCCGCGACCCCAGGCCCCCTTTCCCCCCAACTCGCGACCCTGGTCTCCCCCACCCTGGGCCCCCCGTGCGGCTAGTGTACAGGTGTGCATATGGTCTGGTGACTGTGCTGCGCATCAGCTGCGGTGCTCCACTGCGCTCCACGGGTAGACAGTGGTTTGCAAAAGTTTGTCCTAGTTCCCCCTACCCCTTCCCACCCCCAGGGCTCCAGCAAACTCACCAATCCATGCCGCGCACCGGGCTCCACCGATGGCGGCATGTTCGGCACTCGGCTTCCCGCATATGCAATGCCATTTTCGTCCTCTCGCTCCGTGGCCGACTCGAACCTCTATAGCTCCACCCCTCTATTGCTTGATCCAATCAGAGAACAGCGCGAAGGCCTGAGATGACGTCATCTCAGGTCCTTCAGCCTACACCAACCGTGAATTCGATGCTCGCGGTTGGAAAACCCGGCAATCGACGGTGATGGTAGGGCACCTATGTTCCATTCCGGGTGCCATTCTAGTTATGTGTCAAATTTGAGTGTAATCCGTTTGGCCGTTTCGGCGTGATTGCGGAACAAACATCCAAACACACAAACATTCACATTGATAATATTAGTAAGGACTTTATATTATTATTATTATTATTATTATATTATTATTATAAATATTTATAATATTTTTATTATTATTTTTAACATTTTATCTTTGTATATTTTTATTTTATTTTTTTCATGTTTTTCAGTTTTTACTTTTTTATTGCTATGGTTGTGGAATATTCGAAAAAAAAAAAATTCTAATTTTTCTTCTGTAAGTGAATTGATTTCACTTCCTAACACCATGATGCCCTTGAAAAACAAAGCTCTTGATTAATATCTAGAATGACAGGTTTATTTTATCCTGTAAGGAAAGTCTGGGAATCCGCTGCCAGGCAAATACGGGCAATTATGATTTATAGGTGTGGGACATAATCGTTATTCCACATGGACATTAAGAATTTCTATTCTTTTCCCTTTAATTACTGCTTATTTGTAGAAACACCAATTTACACCATTTTACATAATTTTACACAATTTTACGCAATTTTACGTAATTTATTATGGTGTTAAAATAATCCAAGGGAATTTTATGCAAAGGGGGTGAATATTTATCTTACAAAATTTCTCATTAGCGGATACAAAGCTCCAAACGCTCGGCCATTTTGATATCCGCGCTCGTTTGAAATAAATCAGGAGGATGGGTCAGAAACAAACAAAAAAAAAACGCAAAAAGAAGGAAATTCTTCCAATACAAAACAGACGCAAAATAGTTGATGAATGGAGAAATGGACAAACGGACATGAAAAAAATGGACCGATTCATCTGTTTTTCATGGCGGACAAAGAAACATGGTCGTGTGATTATTGCCTTAGGCCTCGTGCATAGGACAGTAAGAAGTGAATGTGTCCCAGATGTCGCACAGCCATCACACAGTATTAAATTGGATCCAATTTTGGGCATTTTCATGGCTTGATGGATCAAAGGCAAGTCAATGGTTCCATCTTGAATGTCCATCAAAATGATTTGCATCTGAATTATGGGCATTCGGAACGGATCGGTGGGATCGATTAAACAAAAAAATACCAAAAAAGTTAATCCATTTTTTAAAGAGACAGTTAAAAACTAGAGATGAGCGAGTAGTTAAATATTCGATATTCAATATTCGTTTCGAGTAGCCCCTCAATATTCGACTACTCTAATCAAATATCGAACCCCATTATAGTCTATGGGGGAAAAATGCATCCAAGCAAAAAACCCGAGAGTACACAGTCAAAACCAAATCAGAAAGCAAGCAGATATCCAGTATTACCGGCCAGGGTCAGGAATACAGGAAAACACAGATATGTTCTAAGCACAGACACCTAGCTAGTAGAGATAAGCGAATATGCTCGATCAAATACTTGAAATTTTTACTGCCCCTCCCACCTTCCCTGCCGCCGGGAGCTATGCAGCCGAGGTATTTGATCGAGCATATTCGCTCATCTTTACTAGCTAGTAACAATCAGTTAATAGCAGGCCCATGGCTAGTTCTGAACAGACTTTAAATATCCCTCCTCAGCTGATGATTGGGGAATGAGGCAGCGATCTGAATGTCTCAGCATCTCGGAGCTGTAGAGCCAGCCAAAGCTTCACCTGTCAGCATAGCAACCTTAAAGTGTCTGACCCCCTTTTTAATTGGATTTATGAAGTCTCCCTTATATGTTTAGACGGGTACAGCACCGTACACTTGTTTCTGACTGTTCCTGGTACGGCAGCGTGCATCACCTCATTCCATTTTAAGTAAATAGGACTGAGCTGCAGTTTTAGTAGTCAGATATCCACCCATTAAGTATTGATGACCTATAGGGTTAAGCAATTGGGATCGGGAAAGATCGGATCCCGATCGGCGATCGAGCAAATTTCACGATCGGGATCGGCTGGAAAATGATCGGAAATCGGATTTTAAAAACGATCCTGAAATCTCAACCCTAATTTACCCACCCAATTTACCTACCCATTTAGGTGGAATTTTTGAAAAAATTTTGAAGGCCATAAATAAAGGTTACAAAAAAAAAAGGCTCAGTATGTTTTTTTTGAGCAGTTTAGCATTTCCTGATGTGTTTTTCAAAATGCAGCATCCTTTAGGCAGGGAATTTTTTGGAGAGAGGGTAAGGTGTCCTATAGGACTTTCTATTTTCTATTTTTTTTACAAAATTACAAATTTATAAATTACAAATTTACAAATTACAAAATTGCAAAATTACAAAATTAAGTCACCAAAAAACCCATCAAAATATTCTAATAAAATGTTAAACATCTGTGTGAATAAGGCCTCATACCCATTTCCAAAATGTTTCAAAAATTTCCTATAGGATTTTCCATAAAGCTTCGAAAACACAATAAAAAATTTAAAAAAATCACCAAAAACACAATACAAATTTTAAAAATTCATTTTTTAAAAAATGTTTTCAAAAATTAAGTGAATAAGGCATCAACTAGCAACGGCAGAATTTCCTAAATTTTTCAAGAACTCCTTTTCTAAATTTCTTTTATTGTTCTTGAACAATTCTCCTATGTGAGAGTCGAGGGATTTGCGTGAGTGGCGGCCGGATCTCTTCATACCGCTCTTCTATTGAAGTGTATTATAATTCGGGGATAGTAATGTATTTCTATGAGGAGTCAGTCCGGTGGGGAGATATCGGGGCCGAGAGTCATTAGACTGGAAATGAATTTGCCAAGTCTCTTTAGAAAGTCATCCGGTTTAAGCCGTTTTAATGTGACTCGCTTAGAAATGACAATTATTACCTTTTTTAGGAATAATTCGGCCTTTTCTAAGCCGTCTCGGAAGCTTTTAGTCAGTGTAAGAGATACTGAGAGGTCGTTGTCTTCCATAATAGAGACGGTCGTCTATGGAGGTTCTTCTCCGCGTCACCTATATGAATAGAAATGGGCAATACCTTTACCCTGAGAGTATTTACACACTGGCGTTACGTTCCCACAAATATTCGCCGGGCACAACTTGATCCTACTAATATTATAAATGTGTTTGGATGTTTGTTCCTCAATCACGGCCACATGGCTGAACAGATTTGCCTGCAATTTCACATATATATGCATTGGGACCCAGATTGAAACATAGGCTACTTACTTTGCTGGTACACCCCTGGACTGCGCGCCTGCTACCAGCGAATTGCCGTTCCAGGTAAATTGAAGGACCTGAGATGACGTCATCAAAGGTCCTTGAACCGACGCCCAATTGGCTGGTGCTGCTGTGTGGGTGGAGCTATCGGGCCAACTGCAAGCTGAAGAAGATGGCACACACGCTTGCAAGAGGAGTGGAGCCTTAGTTAGGAGAGGAGTAGACATGCAGCCTTAGTTTACGGCCGCGTGAGAGTGTATCGGTCTTGGCACTTTCGGTAAGTACATTGCCGAGCGATGGGAGAGCTGCAGCCTGGCACAGTATGCCCCCCAAATGCTGGGACCTCCATACACTGGTGTAGGCTGCGATGTAGCAGTGCCGACACACCATGTAGCAGAGTGATGGGGGTTGGGGCCACATGGGGGGGTGCAGGAGTTGCTGGGGCCGTGCGGGGGAGGGGGGTGTGGGTGCAGATGGGGGCGGGGGCACGCAGGGGGGGTACAAGGGGGAGGGGGCGGGGCCACGGGGGGTAAGGGGCATGGGCGCGTGATGGATGTTGGGGGCACGAGGGGGGGGGATAAGGGGCCAGGGGCAAGGGGAGGGAAAGGGGGCAGGGATGTGGGGGATGGGTGGGGCCAGGGCCAAGCGATAGGTTCAATCAGGGGCAAGTGAGAGAGAAGGGGATGCGGCGCCGTGCGGTGGATCATGCACACCAGCAAATTGCTAAATCTAACTGGCTCAATGCCAACACGAACCCGCAGATGAAGTCGCGGGGAGAGGCTTGTATTATATATCGGGGACTCCTCATGCCCAATGAGATAATAATGGGAGTTCAAGGGGAGGTGCAGAAAAACAGTCACACCCACCATCCCAGTGGTGTAACTAAAGCCTTGTGGGTCCCGGTGCAATCTTTTGTCCGGGGCCCTCTACCTCATCCCTACAGCTAATTCTTGATAGTAATGGTGATGGGAACTAAGGAGTTTAATCCCCCTTAGTGTGGTCGGGGTAATCTGTGGGTCTCCTTGGTTTATAGGCCAGATGGAAGTTGCAATCTCAATACTTATGCCAGTGCTTATGGGACCCCCTAGGGCTCCTGGGCCCCGGTGCGCCTGCACCCTCTGCACCCCCTCAAGATACGCCCTTCTCTTGGGTGCAGTGTTTGGTGCTCTTGGTCCTCTTCCAGACTCCTGAGTGTCATCCATGGCCCCAGGAGACCACTCAGACCTGACATGGGGCACACCAACTTGTGGCCAAACCCAACATTGTTTAAAATGTTGCATTGAACCTGGATCACCTCGAGGGTTTGATAAGTAAATTGTAAGGAGACTTAGAAGCCATGTAATTTCCCCGTAGGAATTCTGGGAAAAGGTATGCAAATTAGATTTCCTAGTTGGAAAAAGGAAAACTGGGGCTCTAGCGCCATCTATTGAAAGGTAGTTCCCTATAAATCAATGCCTGACTTTCTAAGCCTTTGTGGCTTGAAGTCACTTATCATTAGGTGGCGCTAGAGGAATAGTTTAACCTTTTTCCTTTATTAGTTGTACAGATCCCAGATTATAGTAATATTATCGGATTATCAGATGAGCCGTGATAGATACAAATATATTCACTAATATGGTAGGACTCAGGGGTCAAATGTCACCCGCTGTTACTGGGATATGGGACATCTTGCTTATTGCCATCCTCTTAGCGCTAAATGCGGAGGATATTCTGAGCCACTGTCTGTGATAGCACATTGGAGATACGATACAGATAGGTGGTGGTTCTGGTGACGTAGAAAGCTGTACTACTGATGTAGCAGAGCTGAGTAACTGAACGCAGTGTGAGTAGAGCGGACTTGGCAGACACAGAACAGAGGATGAGGAAGATACTGCAGTAGCAGGGCTGAGCTGGTAGATGTAGATAAGATAAAGTGATAGTGCTGGTGTAACAGAGCCAGACGGTGAGGCCTGACCTAGAGCCAAGACCAGGGTTGATGTAGTGAACCAGATCCAGATGCAGGTGATGGTGTAGCAGAGTCAGTGTAGTAGGACTGGTGAAGCAGGGCTGTTGTAGCAGAGTCAGTGTAGCAGAGCTGATGCTGCAGGGCTGGTGTAGCAGAGTCAGTGTAGCAGAGCTGATGCTGCAGGGCTGTTGTAGCAGAGTCAGTGTAGCAGAGCTGATGCTGCAGGGCTGTTGTAGCAGAGTCAGTGTAGCAGAGCTGATGCTGTAGGGCTGTTGTAGAAGAGTCAGTGTAGCAGAGCTGATGCTGTAGGGCTGTTGTAGCAGAGTCAGTGTAGCAGAGCTGATGCTGCAGGGCTGTTGTAGCAGAGTCAGTGTAGCAGAGCTGATGCTGTAGGGCTGTTGTAGCAGAGTCAGTGTAGCAGGGCTGATGCTGTAGGGCTGTTGTAGCAGAGTCAGTGTAGCAGAGCTGATGCTGCAGGGCTGTTGTAGCAGAGTCAGTGTAGCAGAGCTGATGCTGCGGGGCTGGTGTAGCAGAGAAGTAGGGTTATGCAGATTAATAAGTATACCTGTATAATCAGAGGACATCCTGAGCGCATAAGACGACCCCCAACACTTCCAGTGAAAATATAGAGTTCAGGATATACTCACCGTATAAGACTACCCCTCTTCTTACTGCACACTTACCCCTTGGCATACTCTTAATGATTTTTTATTTGATTTCCAGTTCTGAACCATCTTTTCTGTAAAGGAGGGTTCACACTTCTGCTGCTGTCCGCCCCGGGGTTTCCGTCCTAAACCTTGGAGAAACTAGACAGGCGCGGGCTTGATGGCGGTCTGCTTTACAACCCATTCATTTGAAGCAAACCGCTGGGGTCCATCTGTGGCCTCTCCGCCTGGAAACCCATTATACCATTTCGGGGACTGTCTATTGATTAGATCACCTTTTATTTAAATCTGATGGATTTTGGCTCCCAATTACTCTATATGTAGACACCTTTCCACTGATTCCAGCACATTTGAAATTTTCTCTCTAGCCCCCACCCTTCCCGAGCAATCAATGCTGCTAGTTTTGGCACCCAGTATGCTAATGAGGCTCTCTACTGTCAGATGGGCTGCAGTTAGTGTGATACCACCCCCTTGACAGTGGAGAGCCTAATTAGCATATTATGAGACTGAAACTAATACCACTGATTGCTCGGGAACGGTGAGGGCTAGAGAAAAAAATCCAACTGCGTCAGAATTGGAGCAGCGGCTATTGAAGGATTTGGAGAGTTAGGTTCGGTGAAAGATCCTCTTTAGGATGAGATTGCGGAAGAGGGGATTGTTTTATGTAAACTAGAGTACCCCTTTAAGTTTTGTTGGCGGCAGGTTATAGAGATGATACAATACAACCTATGATCATATAAAACTGCGTGAAGACTTGTCGCCAAAAATATAATCCGCTCCGAGTTCGCTGTCAGCCTCCCAAATGTAATGGAAACAACGCTAAGAGCAGAAGTTTGTCAGCTTTGATTGTCGGCCTCGGATGACAAACGGGGCGGCCAATAAAGATGATTTTACCATTCACTCGTCCCGTCTATTTTGGTCTGAACTCGTCTTTGACATCACATATCTCAGAACAAAAGCGTATCATGGGATGAACTCGTGACCCACAAAAACTGTACCTGAAGGCCTTCTTCTCGGAAACTGTCATCACAGCCCACATCAGGACAATGAAACGTCCAAATAGATCTCAGCGTCCCCTGGAGGCTCATATGATCCTGTCGTGTCGAGGGCAGCAGTAAATATTTAGCTTTAGACAAAAGTGATTGTATATGATGTAGGAAGCCAAGACCAGTCGTACAGTTGTGTTACTTCTTATCCCTTACACTGGCCGTACACATTACATGTATATCGGTCAGACCCACCATGTGTATGTACGGTATATACATGATACATGGAGGCCCACAAACTCCTTAAACCGTCCTCTACTAAGGATCAACGTGAAGGTTCCTAGGTGTTCTCATGACTTGTATCATACTTCTGGCCTATCGGGGTAGGAGAATCTGCACTGGAGAAAGGGCCAATGCTGGCCCATAACGCGGCGTGCCAATAAAGAAGTGAATTATACATCTGGGTGAGTGCTGATTTCTTGCCTGTTCCTTGGAGGAGGTTGGTCCTTCTTTCCTGTTGGCCTGACGTCCCTGTGGCATATACCAGAGGCTGCCCTCTGTATTTTCCATATCCTTGAATGCTATAAGCCCGAAGGGTTGTTGTGACCGTCACAACCCTGCCAGGTGAGGGGCCATTTGTCTTTTCTACCGTCCGCTAGTCTAGTGGATCACTACACTGATTTTCGTTATTGCTGACTTGTGTTTTGACCTTCTAACATTGTCCCTGCCTGCTATCGTGTGCATTGCCTGATATCCGTGCCTGACCTTGGCCTTGTTCCTGACAACCACACCAATACCGCATGCCCTACTGTCCACCTGCACGAACCCTGACCAACCCAACCTTTGACTTGGACCCAGACTACTCTCTTGCCTGACCCTTGCTGCTTTGCATATCCAGGACCTGCACTCTATCAACCAAAATTTCTTGCCATATGACTATGGCATATCTCAAGTCTTCTTTTTTATTGTAAGTGATGGATACCCCACTGATTGGACTTAGGAAGACTCCCAAGTCTCCTGTATACTCTCTAGATTTACAGTATAAGTAAAGGGTATCTGTCTACTCACATTAGAAATGAGAAGGTGAGCGAAAATTGCAAATGAATAAATCCTAAAATATTAACATAAGTCATAAAATCGATGATCTTTGGCATAAAAATTACAAGCAGTGCAAAACAAATCAGATGTGATCCTTAACTGATACAATTTAGTTAAGAATCTGGATTGGAAAAGATCGGATTCCGATTGCCGATCGAGTAAATTTCACGATCGCGATCGAAATTCTGATCCCGATCTTTTCCAGCGGGATCGAGGTCGGAGGTTTTCTCAAGATCGGCTCAATCCTAAAAGTGACTTTTCCCATACAGAAGCATTGACTAGGGTTGAGCAATTGGGATTGGAAAAGATCGGATTCCGATCAGCGATCGAGCAAATTTCACGATCGCGATTGGCTGGAAAATGATCGGAAATCGGATTTTAAAATCGATCCTGAACTCTCAAGATCGGCTCAACTCTAGTTAAAGGGATTCTACCATTAAAGCAACTTTTTTCTAATTACCACGTCGGAATAGCCTTAAGAAAGGCTATTCGTCTCCTACCTTTAGATGTGGTCTCCGTTGCGCCATTCCTTTGAAATACCGGTACTTACCGGTATGCTAATGAGGTCTCGGCAGCAATGAGGGCGTCCTTCTTCTTCATCTGCCTCCTCCCCTTGTATGTCGTCTTCTTTCTTCGCCATGTCTGACGCCTGCGCAGTCGGCTCTGACAGCGAGACCCTGTTAGAGCCGACTGTGCATGCTCAGTAAAGTCCGTACAGCCCACCGACACGCGAGTGAACTTATCCAGGCTTTGTAGGGCTGTACGGACCTTACTGAGCATGCGCAGTCGGCTCTAACAGGGTCTCAGAGCCGACTGCGCAGGCGTCAGACATGACGAAGAAAGAAGACAACAGACAAGGAGAGGAGGCAGATGAAGAAGAAGGACGCCCCCATTGCTGCCGAGACCTCATTAGCATACCGGTAAGTACCGGTATTTCTAAGGAACGGCGTGACGGAGACCACATCTAAAGGTAGGAGACGAATAGCCTTTCTTAAGGCTATTCCGACGTGGTAATTAGAAAAAAAGTTGCTTTAATGGTAGAATCCCTTTAAGAAATCAAATATTTCAGGAAACCAATTAAATAGAATTATAGAAAACCGTGATGGGCATCAAATCACAAGACAAACACTGGGTGGTCACACATGGACACATGTAGCTTATCATCTGCTGATGTAATATCACAGAACAATATGGTTTTGAAAGGCTTACTATCTCATGACACATACCAGGAGGAGAGATAAGGAGGACACACAAGTATGTGTAGGCTAGAACAGATAAAGCATCTCTCAGACATGTGACTATCCCTATATATAACATCTACTTATCTCTAGACTTAGAATCATATGTGGCCAACACAAGGCAAGGCTTAATATTTCCAAAAACAAGTCTTCACGCAAGGTCTGGACTTGGTAGGTTCTAAGTAATGAGATCGTCTTGAAAGGAACCTAGTGACATGTGAAGATGATAGCAACAAAGTATACAATATATTAGTAATTGATTATTAGTAAAGACTTTAATGATTCTTTTTAACAGTCTCGAAATCCTTCCTACGCAAAACTATCCTTAGCCTTGTAGCATTCCTACGTCTTTCTAGAACAATAAGCAGTAAGTATGTGATCTGTAATTATACGACTCCATGGTGAAGGTTGCGTGAGAATCCCACACAGCTTTAACGTAGCATAAACATGCGCTTGGATACATGTACAATGTTGTCACATACAGTATGTACAGACATAGACTTCTAGACATACACAGAATTACCGTTCTGTCTATTCAGTCAGGCTGGCTTTCTATTCCTTAAAGGGGCTCTCCACTTTGCACAGTTCAAATTTTGTTAAGAGTTCTTTGACTATAAGTAGGGTTGAGCCGATCTTGAGATTTCAGGATCGATTTTAAAATCCGATTTCTAGCCGATCCCAATTGTGACATTTGCTCGATCGCCGATCGGGATCCGATATTTCCCGATCCCGATCGCTCAACTCTAGTCAATGCTTCTCTATGGGAAAAGTCACTTTTAGGGTTGAGCCGATCTTGAAATTTCTAAATCTGATTTCTGATCATTTTCCAGCTCGTGAAATTTGCTCGATCGCCGATCGGGATCCAATTTTTTCCGATCCCAATGGCTCAACCCCAACTATAAGCTGATATAAGATTGGGTATTACACATTGCCTATCTGCATCAATGGGTAGTCAGGACTGGTCCTCCAGCACCAGAGAGACCCACTTTGAAACCACTAGTCACCCTGGCCGAAAGATCCTGAACAGAGGACTCTTCTATTACCTCAAAATTCCCTAATAGGGTGTGTGGGAAGGTGTGCGTAGAGGCGTTAGCTTCTATTGTAATCCTGTCTGTGATTGCTGCAAAGAAAAGCCTTACAGAATTTGGCACGTGCTTGTCTATTATTGGGCTTAGTGGTCAGAGTGAACATTGCAGGACATGGTATTCAATATAGATAAAGACATGGAAAATTAAAAAAAAAAATCAAATATATTTAACATAAAAACTTGGTTTAAAAAAATTCTGGTGACATATCCCCTTTAAATTTCACACTGCAAATGGAAGCATTAATCCATTCCGCAGGTTCTAAAAAGGGGTTAATACAAGCCATATGAACGGGGTTTATAGTTTATTATATTAAACAATTGCCATCGAGTGATGTGTCCCCTTTAAGAGAGAGCTTTGCATGACATCATGAGACAGCGCACATGCATACAAAGCTGTCGGTGGAGCGGTGTATTAACAATACAGTTAGCGGTAACAATGAGAGCGATCAGGCGTAAAAGACACATTAGAGCGCGGCAAGAAAAGGCAAAAAAATAATCCAAATAAAGGAATTTGCAGACACTTGTATCCAATGAAGATTGTTATTCTCCTCCATGTCTCCCGGGGCCGGACCTTCTGCCACCGCAGCATTGTGCCCTGTTTGTTCCCATTAGTGTCTGAATCAGAAGCAGAATGCAGATTCCTTGTGTTTGCATCAACAACATCCATATTAAGTCGTTTGTGAGGAAGGGTAATAAACAGGATGAGATCCCGCACGGCCCGCCAAGCCGGGCCATCACCAAGGATTCAGCCCTGTCATTTACATCCCACTTATTAATATGTATCACTTATTTCCAGGCCGGTTCTTTAATCACCGAAACAAAAGAGCAACTAAATTCCCGGAGTGTGAAGTGACCGGGCAGGAGCGGCCGCCGGCGTTGCACTCAGTCCTCGCTGTCTAATGGGATTTATTATTCTTGAAGGAACGGAAAATAATTGATAGACTGTCCAGAATGGAAATCTAGAGAGATTAGGGTTGAGCGATCGGGATCGGGAAATTGGTATTTGAGCAAATTTCACGATCGGGATCGGCTGGAAAATGATCGGATTTTAAAATCGATCCTGAAATCTCAAGATCGGCTCAACTCTAGCAGGGATATATGGAGAAACGTATTGGGACATGTCATGGCATCCCATCCTATAGCCATAGGTATTACTATAGAGTTGCCTCCACCTTCTTCCATTCTTCTACACAATTTTGTAGGGTGTCTGTAGGAATTTTCATGTAAAAAATCATTGGTGAGGTCAACACTAATGTTGGACATGGAGAGGGCCCGGCTCACCATCTCTTTGGGTGTTGGATGGGGTTGAGGTCTGGGCAATGTGAGGGTCAGTCATGTTGTTCCACACCAAACTCCCCCAACCATCTCTTTATGGACCTTGTTTCGTGCACTGGGGACAGTCATGGTGGAAGATAAAAAGGACCTTCCCCAAACTGTTCCCACAAAGTTGGAAAATATCTTGGTCTGCCGATGCATGAAGTTTTCCCTTCTGTAGAACTAAGGAACCTAGAATGACCCCATAGCATTACCCCTCCTAACCAGACTACAGTTACAACAATGTAGTCAGGCAGGAAACATTCTCCTGGTAGTCACCAAACCCCAGACTGGTCCATCAGATAGCCAGAGAAGTGATTGGTGACTCCGCAGAACACGTTTCCACCCCTTCATAGTCCAATGGTGACCTTGTGCTTTATACCACCCAATCTGATGCTTGGCATTGTGCTCGTGTACGTGCAGCTACCCGGCCCTAGTAGCCCATGCCATGTTGTA
>NC_134266.1:265556780-265622789 GCF_031893055.1 Leptodactylus fuscus
ATCTTTATTTTACTCTGATGTTAGGGTACGCAGGAATGCTTTAGGTCACTGATCACATCGGTATCCCTTTACTATATACTATTATGCTATCCTGTGCCAAAATAATAGCGCCTGGCGGTGACCAAACAATACCGCCACACTGTGCTCGTAAATAGTACTGCTTTCATAAATGACACCATGTAGTGCACAGATAATGCAGATAACCGTGTCCTACAATTTCTAAATAAATGCCTTTATACCGGATGGTGCAAAAGTTTTAGGCAGGTGTTGATTTAAATGAAGAAAAATCTTGATCAATCCCTTTAATGAGGATGTCCCGGAATTAGACAAACCCTTGGAGGGTGCAGGACTTTTAGAAGCAGGGTCATGACACAAGACTGAACAGATAACCAAGCACCAAGGACAAGTGAGTTGGCTTTTTTTTTATGACGCTACAGGGGTTTATTAAATTTCTGGACAATCCCTTTAAGGCAGTCTGGGCTATGGCATCCATCCAAGTACGCCTAGTGTTTACTGCTGCCTTGCCCAAAGTCCTCCAGACTGCAGATAACTGGACATATTGTAGACCCTGGGCCGGTTATTCTTTATTCATAACCTCTGCGGTGATGGGAATAGATTTCATGGTACATACATGCTTTATACCGCACTATTCCTACTTGCATAGACTTCTATTATCTATGAGATTTACAGCGTCTTTAATTCAAGCAGAAAACTCAAAGACACATTACAGAAAGTAATTTGTGGAGCCATTCATCAAGATTATAGAGAATGAGGTGCCGGCTAATGCAGGGCTAATCCACTGGAAAATGTATTAGTGGAAGCAATGGTAACAAAAATGATATTATTTCCTACGAATTTGTATTGAGAAATAACATTCGGGACTCGCAGAGTGTGTCGTAAAGGGAGTCTGTCACCAAGACACTCAAACCAAACCTTAGACTTAGCAAATAGGGATTTCCAAGCAGTATCTGAATTCATAGGAGTAGATGAAGAAGTCCCAGGTCAGGGCTGGCAGAGTTCATGCAAATACAGGAAACAGGCAAAAGTCAGAACCTATCAGTCAATAAGTGTAGCCACAAACAGTGTTGGACTGGCACAACAGAGAACTAGAGAATCCGCTGGAGGGCCCAGGCACAATAATGGTCAACCAGAAGATACCCAAATGTACAAACATCCAAAGAGGACTATGGTCTATTTCCAGGAGATTGTTGGAGGATGGACCTCAGGAACCTGAGTATGACAATGGCCACCAAGTGGTCTAGGGAGGAGCAAAAATGATCTGAGAAAATCAGAATTTTCAAAAAATTTTGGCTCCACTGGAACATGAAACTTTCAGGGGTTCATCACTCATGAAAAACACTATTATATTCTGGTGACTCTTTAGAACCTGGGGTATAAGTGGAGGTGAAGGAGAGATGAGAAAACATAAAACCCAGCTCTACTCACCCTGACTCACGTCTTCTGTGCATCCTTGCTGCAACCTGCGGTCCTCCGGCTGACGTTCTGTTTTGACCCAGCATCATGACATTGGTGTGCCCCACTTGACTGCCGAGGATTTTGATTGACCCGGTGGGACAATGCCATGAGAATACCCAGGAGATGTGAGGCAAGATGAGTATTACTTTTTTTAAGTTTACTCACCTCTCCTGCGACTCCACTTATTTTATATACTCTGGGGTCTAAAGAGTTAAGTCTTGAGTTGCCTTGTTTACTAAGTTAAGGCCAACAATGAACAAAGAGCTCACAAATATTTGTCAAAACAAATCTCATGAGGTTCACTCATCTCAATTGCTGACTTGTAGGGTTGAGCGATCGTGTTCGGAAAAGATCGGATTCCGATTGGCGATCGAGAAAATTTCACAATCGCGATCGGAATTCCGAACACGATCTTTTTAGGTGGGATCAAGATCGGTACTATTTCCCACAATACTTTGCTTAGCCTTTACACTGTGTATATGCTCCGCTCATTCTGAGTGGAGTGTATACTCAGTGTGAAGGCTCCGCTGCGGTTCCATAGGAATGAATGGAAGCAGCCGGCACACAGCCTTAACCCCCTGCACGCCAGCTGCCTCCATTCATTCTACTGGGAGACTAAACTAACATCTCTAGTAGCTACTTACCTCCAGAGATGGCTGCTCTGGTGCCCGTTGTTCTCCTTCTTCGCCTCACTGCCGCCGCCTCCCAGGTTAGTGTTTAAACAGCTAGGAAGGCAGGGCTTGTGGCTTAGGAGAGGGTGGGCGGGTACAGGGCAAGGAGACGCGACATCTCCCCTCCCACTACCCACCCACACTCTCCTAATCTGGGAGGCAGGGGTCAGCGAGGCAAGAAGAGCAGCGTGGAGCGGCAGTGAGGCAAAGAAGAACACCGGGCACCGGAGCAGCCATCTCTGCAGGTAAGTGGACACCAGAGGGGACTAAGTAGCCAGAGGATTAAAAAAAAATCCTCTGGCTACTTAGTGATTCACTACACAGTGTGGATTCTAACAATTAAAGCGTTCAATTGTTAGATTCCATGCTGTATAGTGAATAGGATTGCTTTTAAAATCCGATCTCCAATTAATAAAAAAATCCCATTGACTTGCATTGGGATCGGAATTGGAATCAAGATCGGGTTCAAATGAAAAATGATCGGAAATCAGATTTTAAAATCGATCCTGAAAAGTCAATATCGGATCAACCCTACTGACTTGTCTTACTGATCAATCGACGCTGACACTTGCCTGGTTCCTGTATTTGCATGAACTCCACCAGTCTTGACCCAGGACTTCTTAGACTATTGCTTTCAGTTCAGGTAGAAATCCCTATTCCCTGTGTTAATTATTGGATGTTGGTCCAGTATGAGAACCTGGAGACGCCATCAGAAAGTCCACGCCCTACATTAATTTGCAATGCCAGAAACAACCATGGGGTGGAGCGACGTTGGAATAAAGCAGCCTTGTGTTTCTATACCTCAGTGGCTCTAATAGTCAGAGCAAGAGCTGCAGTATACAATGTAGCCGAGATACAGATGAGGATACTTAAGACTCGTCACTTTCCTCTATTACAGATCTTCTGCTTGTGGCATTGTTAACAAGACGGGAAATAATGGGCAGATAAATAAATTGCTATTTCTCGGGAAGAACACAAATATTAATGGCTTATAAAACACACATTTAAGCTTCATGCAGACAAAAAATAACAGGCGTGAGATGAGAATTAAGAGGCTGCGGCAGATGACATGATATTGTCTGCAGTGTGTCTGCCTTTGTTATATTCCGCTCGGTCTAATCACGCGGTTATCTCAGCCATTACAATACGGAATTGCTGCCGCTATGCATTTAAATTGCTCTCATTTGCATGAATTATTCCATTAAGAAACCCTGAACTTAAATGGGTTTCTACATTTCACTGGGAAGAACTTCAGATGTCAGTGTTTTCTTCTAGAAGTTACCAGGGCTCCATGCTGTATAGTAGGAATCTTCCTAGGGGGCTTCATGATAGTAATGGGGTCTCTATAAAACTAGCAGATTGGTGCAGGGTAACCTGGGGGCAGTAGTGATCGCTCTATACTACTAGTGGATTGGTGCAGGGTAACCTGGGGGCAGTAGTGATCCCTCTATACTACTAGTGGATTAGTGCAGGGTAACCTGGGTGCAGTAGTGATCCCTCTATACTACTAGTGGATTGGTGCAGGGTAACCTGGGGGCAGTAGTGATCCCTCTATACTACTAGTGGATTAGTGCAGGGTAACCTGGGGGCAGTAGTGATCCCTCTATACTACTAGTGGATTAGTGCAGGGTAACCTGGGTGCAGTAGTGATCCCTCTATACTACTAGTGGATTAGTGCAGGGTAACCTGGGTGCAGTAGTGATTCCTCTATACTACTAGTGGATTAGTGCAGGGTAACCTGGGGGCAGTAGTGATCCCTCTATACTACTAGTGGATTAGTGCAGGGTAACCTGGGTGCAGTAGTGATCCCTCTATACTACTAGTGGATTAGTGCAGGGTAACCTGGGTGCAGTAGTGATCCCTCTATACTACTAGTGGATTAGTTCAGGGTAACCTGGGTGCAGTAGTGATCCCTCTATACTACTAGTGGATTACTGCAGGGTAACCTGGGTGCAGTAGTGATCCCTCTATACTACTAGTGGATTAGTGCAGGGTAACCTGGGTGCAGTAGTGATCCCTCTATACTACTAGTGGATTACTGCAGGGTAACCTGGGTGCAGTAGTGATTCCTCTATACTACTAGTGGATTAGTGCAGGGTAACCTGGGTGCAGTAGTGATCCCTCTATACTACTAGTGGATTAGTGCAGGGTAACCTGGGTGCAGTAGTGATCCCTCTATACTACTAGTGGATTAGTGCAGGGTAACCTGGGTGCAGTAGTGATCCCTCTATACTACTAGTGGATTAGTTCAGGGTAACCTGGGTGCAGTAGTGATCCCTCTATACTACTAGTGGATTAGTGCAGGGTAACCTGGGTGCAGTAGTGATCCCTCTATACTACTAGTGGATTAGTGCAGGGTAACCTGGGTGCAGTAGTGATTCCTCTATACTACTAGTGGATTACTGCAGGGTAACCTGGGTGCAGCAGTGATCGCTCTATACTACTAGTGGATTAGTACAGGGTTACCTGGGTGCAGTAGTGATCCCTCTATACTACTAGTGGATTAGTGCAGGGTAACCTGGGTGCAGTAGTGATCCCTCTATACTACTAGTGGATTAGTGCAGGGTAACCTGGGTGCAGTAGTGATTCCTCTATACTACTAGTGGATTAGTGCAGGGTAACCTTAGTGCAGTAGTGATCCCTCTATACTACTAGTGGATTACTGCAGGGTAACCTGGGGGCAGTAGTGATCCCTCTATACTACTAGTGGATTAGTGCAGGGTAACCTGGGTGCAGTAGTGATTCCTCTATACTACTAGTGGATTAGTGCAGGGTAACCTGGGTGCAGTAGTGATCCCTCTATACTACTAGTGGATTAGTACAGGGTTACCTGGGTGCAGTAGTGATCCCTCTATACTACTAGTGGATTAGTGCAGGGTAACCTGGGTGCAGTAGTGATCCCTCTATACTACTAGTGGATTAGTGCAGGGTAACCTGGGTGCAGTAGTGATTCCTCTATACTACTAGTGGATTAGTTCAGGGTAACCTGGGTGCAGTAGTGATTCCTCTATACTACTAGTGGATTAGTGCAGGGTAACCTGGGTGCAGTAGTGATCCCTCTATACTACTAGTGGATTAGTGCAGGGTAACCTGGGTGCAGTAGTGATCCCTCTATACTACTAGTGGATTACTGCAGGGTAACCTGGGTGCAGTAGTGATCCCTCTATACTACTAGTGGATTAGTGCAGGGTAACCTGGGTGCAGTAGTGATTCCTCTATACTACTAGTGGATTAGTGCAGGGTAACCTGGGTGCAGTAGTGATTCCTCTATACTACTAGTGGATTAGTGCAGGGTAACCTGGGGGCAGTAGTGATCCCTCTATACTACTAGTGGATTAGTGCAGGGTAACCTGGGTGCAGTAGTGATCCCTCTATACTACTAGTGGATTAGTGCAGGGTAACCTGGGTGCAGTAGTGATTCCTCTATACTACTAGTGGATTAGTGCAGGGTAACCTGGGTGCAGTAGTGATCCCTCTATACTACTAGTGGATTAGTGCAGGGTAACCTGGGTGCAGTAGTGATCCCTCTATACTACTAGTGGATTAGTGCAGGGTAACCTGGGTGCAGTAGTGATCCCTCTATACTACTAGTGGATTAGTGCAGGGTAACCTGGGTGCAGTAGTGATCCCTCTATACTACTAGTGGATTAGTCCAGGGTAACCTGGGGGCAGTAGTGATTCCTCTATACTACTAGTGGATTAGTGCAGGGTAACCTGGGGGCAGTAGTGATTCCTCTATACTATTAGTGGATTAGTGCAGGGTAACCTGTGGGCAGTAGTGATCCCTCTATACTACTAGTGGATTAGTGCAGGGTAACCTGGGTGCAGTAGTGATCCCTCTATACTACTAGTGGATTACTGCAGGGTAACCTGGGTGCAGTAGTGATCCCTCTATACTACTAGTGGATTAGTGCAGGGTAACCTGGGTGCAGTAGTGATTCCTCTATACTACTAGTGGATTAGTGCAGGGTAACCTGGGTGCAGTAGTGATCCCTCTATACTACTAGTGGATTAGTGCAGGGTAACCTGGGTGTAGTATTGATCCCTCTATACTACTAGTAGATTAGTGCAGGGTAACCTGGGTGCAGTAGTGATCCCTCTATACTACTAGTGGATTACTGCAGGGTAACCTGGGGACAGTAGTGATACCTCTATACTACTAGTGGATTAGTGCAGGGTAACCTGGGTGCAGTAGTGATCCCTCTATACTACTAGTGGATTAGTGCAGGGTAACCTGGGTGCAGTAGTGATCCCTCTATACTACTAGTGGATTAGTGCAGGGTAACCTGGGTGCAGTAGTGATCCCTCTATACTACTAGTGGATTACTGCAGGGTAACCTGGGGGCAGTAGTGATCCCTCTATACTACTAGTGGATTAGTGCAGGGTAACCTGGGTGCAGTAGTGATCCCTCTATACTACTAGTGGATTACTGCAGGGTAACCTGGGTGCAGTAGTGATCCCTCTATACTACTAGTGGATTAGTGCAGGGTAATCTGGGTGCAGTAGTGATCCCTCTATACTACTAGTGGATTAGTGCAGGGTAACCTGGGTGCAGTAGTGATCCCTCTATACTACTAGTGGATTAGTGCAGGGTAACCTGGGTGCAGTAGTGATTCCTCTATACTACTAGTGGATTAGTGCAGGGTAACCTGGGTGCAGTAGTGATTCCTCTATACTACTAGTGGATTAGTGCAAGGTAACCTGGGGGCAGTAGTGATCCCTCTATACTACTAGTGGATTAGTGCAGGGTAACCTGGGTGCAGTAGTCATCCCTCTATACTACTAGTGGATTAGTCCAGGGTAACCTGGGTGCAGTAGTCATCCCTCTATACTACTAGTGGATTAGTGCAGGGTAATCTGGGTGCAGTAGTGATCCCTCTATACTACTAGTGGATTACTGCAGGGTAACCTGGGTGCAGTAGTGATTCCTCTATACTACTAGTGGATTAGTGCAGGGTAACCTGGGGGCAGTAGTGATTCCTCTATACTATTAGTGGATTAGTGCAGGGTAACCTGTGGGCAGTAGTGATCCCTCTATACTACTAGTGGATTAGTGCAGGGTAACCTGGGTGCAGTAGTGATCCCTCTATACTACTAGTGGATTAGTTCAGGGTAACCTGGGGGCAGTAGTGATCCCTCTATACTACTAGTGGATTGGTGCAGGGTAACCTGGGTGCAGTAGTGATTCCTCTATACTACTAGTGGATTAGTGCAGGGTAACCTGGGTGCAGTAGTGATTCCTCTATACTACTAGTGGATTAGTGCAGGGTAACCTGGGGGCAGTAGTGATCCCTCTATACTACTAGTGGATTAGTTCAGGGTAACCTGGGGGCAGTAGTGATCCCTCTATACTACTAGTGGATTAGTGCAGGGTAACCTGGGTGCAGCAGTGATCCCTCTATACTACTAGTGGATTACTGCAGGGTAACCTGGGGGCAGTAGTGATTCCTCTATACTACTAGTGGATTAGTGCAGGGTAACCTGGGGGCAGTAGTGATTCCTCTATACTACTAGTGGATTACTGCAGGGTAACCTGGGTGCAGTAGTGATCCCTCTATACTACTAGTGGATTACTGCAGGGTAACCTGGGGGCAGTAGTGATTCCTCTATACTACTAGTGGATTAGTGCAGGGTAACCTGGGTGCAGTAGTGATCCCTCTATACTACTAGTGGATTAGTGCAGGGTAACCTGGGTGCAGTAGTGATCCCTCTATACTACTAGTGGATTACTGCAGGGTAACCCGGGTGCAGTAGTGATCCCTCTATACTACTAGTGGATTAGTGCAGGGTAACCTGGGTGCCGTAGTGATTCCTCTATGCTACTAGTGGATTAGTGCAGGGTAACCTGGGGGCAGTAGTGATCCCTCTATACTACTAGTGGATTAGTGCAGGGTAACCTGGGTGCAGTAGTGATTCCTCTATACTACTAGTGGATTAGTGCAGGGTAACCTGGGTGCAGTAGTGATCCCTCTATACTACTAGTGGATTAGTGCAGGGTAACCTGGGTGCAGTAGTGATCCCTCTATACTACTAGTAAATTAGTGCAGGGTAACCTGGGTGCAGTAGTGATCCCTCTATACTACTAGTGGATTAGTGCAGGGTAACCTGGGTGCAGTAGTGATTCCTCTATACTACTAGTGGATTAGTGCAGGGTAACCTGGGGGCAGTAGTGATCCCTCTATACTACTAGTGGATTAGTGCAGGGTAACATGGGGGCAGTAGTGATCCCTCTATACTACTAGTGGATTAGTGCAGGGTAACCTGGGTGCAGTAGTGATCCCTCTATACTACTAGTGGATTACTGCAGGGTAACCTGGGTGCAGTAGTGATTCCTCTATACTACTAGTGGATTAGTGCAGGGTAACCTGGGTGCAGTAGTGATCCCTCTATACTACTAGTGGATTAGTGCAGGGTAACCTGGGTGCAGTAGTGATTCCTCTATACTACTAGTGGATTAGTGCAGGGTAACCTGGGTGCAGAAGTGATCCCTCTATACTACTAGTGGATTAGTGCAGGGTAACCTAGGTGCAGTAGTGATTCCTCTATACTACTAGTGGATTAGTGCAGGGTAACCTGGGTGCAGTAGTGATTCCTCTATACTACTAGTGGATTAGTGCAGGGTAACCTGGGTGCAGTAGTGATCCCTCTATACTACTAGTGGATTAGTGCAGGGTAACCTGGGGGCAGTAGTGATTCCTCTATACTACTAGTGGATTAGTGCAGGGTAACCTGGGTGCAGTAGTGATCCCTCTATACTACTAGTGGATTAGTTCAGGGTAACCTGGGGGCAGTAGTGATCCCTCTATACTACTACTGGATTGGTGCAGGGTAACCTGGGTGCAGTAGTGATCCCTCTATACTACTAGTGGATTAGTGCAGGGTAACCTGGGTGCAGTAGTGATTCCTCTATACTACTAGTGGATTAGTGCAGGGTAACCTGGGTGCAGTAGTGATCCCTCTATACTACTAGTGGATTAGTTCAGGGTAACCTGGGGGCAGTAGTGATCCCTCTATACTACTAGTGGATTACTGCAGGGTAACCTGGGGGCAGTAGTGATTCCTCTATACTACTAGTGGATTAGTGCAGGGTAACCTGGGTGCAGTAGTGATTCCTCTATACTACTAGTGGATTAGTGCAGGGTAACCTGGGTGCAGTAGTGATTCCTCTATACTACTAGTGGATTACTGCAGGGTAACCTAGGTGCAGTAGTGATCCCTCTATACTACTAGTGGATTAGTGCAGGGTAACCTGGGTGCAGTAGTGATTCCTCTATACTACTAGTGGATTAGTGCAGGGTAACCTGGGTGCAGTAGTGATCCCTCTATACTACTAGTAGATTAGTGCAGGGTAACCTGGGTGCAGTAGTGATCCCTCTATACTACTAGTGGATTAGTGCAGGGTAACCTGGGTGCAGTAGTAAATTCCTCTATACTACTAGTGGATTAGTGCAGGGTAACCTGGGTGCAGTAGTGATCCCTCTATACTACTAGTGGATTAGTTCAGGGTAACCTGGGGGCAGTAGTGATCCCTCTATACTACTAGTGGATTAGTGCAGGGTAACCTGGGTGCAGTAGTGATTCCTCTATACTACTAGTGGATTAGTGCAGGGTAACCTGGGTGCAGTAGTGATCCCTCTATACTACTAGTGGATTAGTTCAGGGTAACCTGGGGGCAGTAGTGATCCCTCTATACTACTAGTGGATTAGTTCAGGGTAACCTGGATGCAGTAGTGATTCCTCTATACTACTAGTGGATTAGTGCAGGGTAACCTGGGTGCAGTAGTGATTCCTCTATACTACTAGTGGATTATTGCAGGGTAACCTGGGTGCAGTAGTGATCCCTCTATACTATTAGTGGATTAGTGCAGGGTAACCTGGGTGCAGTAGTGATCCCTCTATACTACTAGTGGATTACTGCAGGGTAACATGGGTGCAGTAGTGATTCCTCTATACTACTAGTGGATTAGTGCAGGGTAACCTGGGTGCAGTAGTGATCCCTCTATACTACTAGTGGATTAGTTCAGGGTAACCTGTGGGCAGTAGTGATCCCTCTATACTACTAGTGGATTAGTGCAGGGTAACCTGGGTGCAGTAGTGATTCCTCTATACTACTAGTGGATTAGTGCAGGGTAACCTGGGTGCAGTAGTGATCCCTCTATACTATTAGTGGATTAGTGCAGGGTAACCTGGGGGACAGTAGTGATCCCTCTATACTACTAGTGGATTAGTTCAGGGTAACCTGGGGGCAGTAGTGATCCCTCTATACTACTAGTGGATTAGTGCAGGGTAACCTGGGTGCAGTAGTGATCCCTCTATACTACTAGTGGATTAGTGCAGGGTAACCTGGGTGCAGTAGTGATTCCTCTATACTACTACTGGATTAGTGCAGGGTAACCTGGGTGCAGTAGTGATCCCTCTATACTACTAGTGGATTAGTGCAGGGTAACCTGGGGGCAGTAGTGATTCCTCTATATTACTAGTGGATTAGTGCAGGGTAACCTGGGTGCAGTAGTGATTCCTCTATACTACTAGTGGATTAGTGCAGGATAACCTGGGTGTAGTAGTGATTCCTCTATACTACTAGTGGATTAGTGCAGGGTAACCTGGGTGCAGTAGTGATTCCTCTATACTACTAGTGGATTAGTGCAGGGTAACCTGGGTGCAGTAGTGATTCCTCTATACTACTAGTGGATTAGTGCAGGGTAACCTGGGTGCAGTAGTGATCCCTCTATACTATAAGTGGATTAGTGCAGGGTAACCTGGGTGCAGTAGTGATTCCTCTATACTACTAGTGGATTAGTGCAGGGTAACCTGGGTGCAGTAGTGATCCCTCTATACTATTAGTGGATTAGTGCAGGGTAACCTGGGGGACAGTAGTGATCCCTCTATACTACTAGTGGATTAGTGCAGGGTAACCTGGGTGCAGTAGTGATTCCTCTATACTATTAGTGGATTAGCGCAGGGTAACCTGGGGGACAGTAGTGATCCCTCTATACTACTAGTGGATTAGTTCAGGGTAACCTGGGTGCAGTAGTGATCCCTCTATACTACTAGTGGATTAGTGCAGGGTAACCTGGGTGCAGTAGTGATTCCTCTATACTACTAGTAGATTAGTGCAGGGTAACCTGGGTGCAGTAGTGATCCCTCTATACTATTAGTGGATTAGTGCAGGGTAACCTGGGGGACAGTAGTGATACCTCTATATTACTAGTGGATTAGTTCAGGGTAACCTGGGGGCAGTAGTGATCCCTCTATACTACTAGTGGATTAGTGCAGGGTAACCTGGGTGCAGCAGTGATCCCTCTATACTACTAGTGGATTAGTGCAGGGTAACCTGGGTGCAGCAGTGATCCCTCTATACTACTAGTGGATTACTGCAAAGTAACCTGGGTGCAGTAGTGATTCCTCTATACTACTAGTGGATTAGTGCAGGGTAACCTGGGTGCAGTAGTGATCCCTCTATACTACTAGTGGATTACTGCAGGGTTACCTGGGTGCAGTAGTGATCCCTCTATACTACTAGTGGATTAGTGCAGGGTAACCTGGGGGCAGTAGTGATCGCTCTATACTACTAGTGGATTGGTGCAGGGTAACCTCGGGGCAGTAGTGATCCCTCTATACTACTAGTGGATTAGTGCAGGGTAACCTGGGTGCAGTAGTGATCCCTCTATACTACTAGTGGATTGGTGCAGGGTAACCTGGGGGCAGTAGTGATCCCTCTATACTACTAGTGGATTAGTGCAGGGTAACCTGGGGGCAGTAGTGATCCCTCTATACTACTAGTGGATTAGTGCAGGGTAACCTGGGTGCAGTAGTGATCCCTCTATACTACTAGTGGATTAGTGCAGGGTAACCTGGGTGCAGTAGTGATTCCTCTATACTACTAGTGGATTAGTGCAGGGTAACCTGGGGGCAGTAGTGATCCCTCTATACTACTAGTGGATTAGTGCAGGGTAACCTGGGTGCAGTAGTGATCCCTCTATACTACTAGTGGATTAGTGCAGGGTAACCTGGGTGCAGTAGTGATCCCTCTATACTACTAGTGGATTAGTTCAGGGTAACCTGGGGGCAGTAGTGATCCCTCTATACTACTAGTGGATTAGTTCAGGGTAACCTGGATGCAGTAGTGATTCCTCTATACTACTAGTGGATTAGTGCAGGGTAACCTGGGTGCAGTAGTGATTCCTCTATACTACTAGTGGATTATTGCAGGGTAACCTGGGTGCAGTAGTGATCCCTCTATACTATTAGTGGATTAGTGCAGGGTAACCTGGGTGCAGTAGTGATCCCTCTATACTACTAGTGGATTAGTGCAGGGTAACATGGGTGCAGTAGTGATTCCTCTATACTACTAGTGGATTAGTGCAGGGTAACCTGGGTGCAGTAGTGATCCCTCTATACTACTAGTGGATTAGTTCAGGGTAACCTGTGGGCAGTAGTGATCCCTCTATACTACTAGTGGATTAGTGCAGGGTAACCTGGGTGCAGTAGTGATTCCTCTATACTACTAGTGGATTAGTGCAGGGTAACCTGGGTGCAGTAGTGATCCCTCTATACTATTAGTGGATTAGTGCAGGGTAACCTGGGGGACAGTAGTGATCCCTCTATACTACTAGTGGATTAGTTCAGGGTAACCTGGGGGCAGTAGTGATCCCTCTATACTACTAGTGGATTAGTGCAGGGTAACCTGGGTGCAGTAGTGATCCCTCTATACTACTAGTGGATTAGTGCAGGGTAACCTGGGTGCAGTAGTGATTCCTCTATACTACTACTGGATTAGTGCAGGGTAACCTGGGTGCAGTAGTGATCCCTCTATACTACTAGTGGATTAGTGCAGGGTAACCTGGGGGCAGTAGTGATTCCTCTATATTACTAGTGGATTAGTGCAGGGTAACCTGGGTGCAGTAGTGATTCCTCTATACTACTAGTGGATTAGTGCAGGGTAACCTGGGTGCAGTAGTGATTCCTCTATACTACTAGTGGATTAGTGCAGGGTAACCTGGGTGCAGTAGTGATTCCTCTATACTACTAGTGGATTAGTGCAGGGTAACCTGGGTGCAGTAGTGATTCCTCTATACTACTAGTGGATTAGTGCAGGGTAACCTGGGTGCAGTAGTGATCCCTCTATACTATAAGTGGATTAGTGCAGGGTAACCTGGGGGACAGTAGTGATCCCTCTATACTACTAGTGGATTAGTGCAGGGTAACCTGGGTGCAGTAGTGATTCCTCTATACTATTAGTGGATTAGCGCAGGGTAACCTGGGGGACAGTAGTGATCCCTCTATACTACTAGTGGATTAGTTCAGGGTAACCTGGGTGCAGTAGTGATCCCTCTATACTACTAGTGGATTAGTGCAGGGTAACCTGGGTGCAGTAGTGATTCCTCTATACTACTAGTAGATTAGTGCAGGGTAACCTGGGTGCAGTAGTGATCCCTCTATACTATTAGTGGATTAGTGCAGGGTAACCTGGGGGCAGTAGTGATACCTCTATATTACTAGTGGATTAGTTCAGGGTAACCTGGGGGCAGTAGTGATCCCTCTATACTACTAGTGGATTAGTGCAGGGTAACCTGGGTGCAGCAGTGATCCCTCTATACTACTAGTGGATTACTGCAGGGTAACCTGGGTGCAGTAGTGATTCCTCTATACTACTAGTGGATTAGTGCAGGGTAACCTGGGTGCAGTAGTGATCCCTCTATACTACTAGTGGATTACTGCAGGGTTACCTGGGTGCAGTAGTGATCCCTCTATACTACTAGTGGATTAGTGCAGGGTAACCTGGGGGCAGTAGTGATCGCTCTATACTACTAGTGGATTGGTGCAGGGTAACCTCGGGGCAGTAGTGATCCCTCTATACTACTAGTGGATTAGTGCAGGGTAACCTGGGTGCAGTAGTGATCCCTCTATACTACTAGTGGATTGGTGCAGGGTAACCTGGGGGCAGTAGTGATCCCTCTATACTACTAGTGGATTAGTGCAGGGTAACCTGGGGGCAGTAGTGATCCCTCTATACTACTAGTGGATTAGTGCAGGGTAACCTGGGGGCAGTAGTGATCCCTCTATACTACTAGTGGATTAGTGCAGGGTAACCTGGGTGCAGTAGTGATTCCTCTATACTACTAGTGGATTAGTGCAGGGTAACCTGGGGGCAGTAGTGATCCCTCTATACTACTAGTGGATTAGTGCAGGGTAACCTGGGTGCAGTAGTGATCCCTCTATACTACTAGTGGATTAGTGCAGGGTAACCTGGGTGCAGTAGTGATCCCTCTATACTACTAGTGGATTAGTTCAGGGTAACCTGGGTGCAGTAGTGATCCCTCTATACTACTAGTGGATTAGTGCAGGGTAACCTGGGTGCAGTAGTGATCCCTCTATACTACTAGTGGATTAGTGCAGGGTAACCTGGGTGCAGTAGTGATCCCTCTATACTACTAGTGGATTAGTTCAGTGTAACCTGGGTGCAGTAGTGATCCCTCTATACTACTAGTGGATTAGTGCAGGGTAACCTGGGGGCAGTAGTGATCGCTCTATACTACTAGTGGATTAGTACAGGGTTACCTGGGTGCAGTAGTGATCCCTCTATACTACTAGTGGATTAGTGCAGGGTAACCTGGGTGCAGTAGTGATCCCTCTATACTACTAGTGGATTAGTGCAGGGTAACCTGGGTGCAGTAGTGATTCCTCTATACTACTAGTGGATTAGTTCAGGGTAACCTGGGTGCAGTAGTGATTCCTCTATACTACTAGTGGATTAGTGCAGGGTAACCTGGGTGCAGTAGTGATCCCTCTATACTACTAGTGGATTAGTGCAGGGTAACCTGGGTGCAGTAGTGATCCCTCTATACTACTAGTGGATTACTGCAGGGTAACCTGGGTGCAGTAGTGATCCCTCTATACTACTAGTGGATTAGTGCAGGGTAACCTGGGTGCAGTAGTGATTCCTCTATACTACTAGTGGATTAGTGCAGGGTAACCTGGGTGCAGTAGTGATTCCTCTATACTACTAGTGGATTAGTGCAGGGTAACCTGGGGGCAGTAGTGATCCCTCTATACTACTAGTGGATTAGTGCAGGGTAACCTGGGTGCAGTAGTGATCCCTCTATACTACTAGTGGATTAGTGCAGGGTAACTTGGGTGCAGTAGTGATTCCTCTATACTACTAGTGGATTAGTGCAGGGTAACCTGGGTGCAGTAGTGATCCCTCTATACTACTAGTGGATTAGTGCAGGGTAACCTGGGTGCAGTAGTGATCCCTCTATTTTACTAGTGGATTAGTGCAGGGTAACCTGGGTGCAGTAGTGATCCCTCTATACTACTAGTGGATTAGTCCAGGGTAACCTGGGTGCAGTAGTCATCCCTCTATACTACTAGTGGATTAGTGCAGGGTAATCTGGGTGCAGTAGTGATCCTTCTATACTACTAGTGGATTAGTGCAGGGTAACCTGGGTGCAGTAGTGATCCCTCTATACTACTAGTGGATTACTGCAGGGTAACCTGGGTGCAGTAGTGATCCCTCTATACTACTAGTGGATTAGTGCAGGGTAACCTGGGTGCAGTAGTGATCCCTCTATACTACTAGTGGATTAGTGCAGGGTAACCTGGGTGCAGTAGTGATTCCTCTATACTACTACTGGATTAGTGCAGGGTAACCTGGGTGCAGTAGTGATCCCTCTATACTACTAGTGGATTAGTGCAGGGTAACCTGGGGGCAGTAGTGATTCCTCTATATTACTAGTGGATTAGTGCAGGGTAACCTGGGTGCAGTAGTGATTCCTCTATACTACTAGTGGATTAGTGCAGGATAACCTGGGTGCAGTAGTGATTCCTCTATACTACTAGTGGATTAGTGCAGGGTAACCTGGGTGCAGTAGTGATTCCTCTATACTACTAGTGGATTAGTGCAGGGTAACCTGGGTGCAGTAGTGATTCCTCTATACTACTAGTGGATTAGTGCAGGGTAACCTGGGTGCAGTAGTGATCCCTCTATACTATAAGTGGATTAGTGCAGGGTAACCTAGGTGCAGTAGTGATTCCTCTATACTACTAGTGGATTAGTGCAGGGTAACCTGGGTGCAGTAGTGATCCCTCTATACTATTAGTGGATTAGTGCAGGGTAACCTGGGGGACAGTAGTGATCCCTCTATACTACTAGTGGATTAGTGCAGGGTAACCTGGGTGCAGTAGTGATTCCTCTATACTATTAGTGGATTAGCGCAGGGTAACCTGGGGGACAGTAGTGATCCCTCTATACTACTAGTGGATTAGTTCAGGGTAACCTGGGTGCAGTAGTGATCCCTCTATACTACTAGTGGATTAGTGCAGGGTAACCTGGGTGCAGTAGTGATTCCTCTATACTACTAGTAGATTAGTGCAGGGTAACCTGGGTGCAGTAGTGATCCCTCTATACTATTAGTGGATTAGTGCAGGGTAACCTGGGGGACAGTAGTGATACCTCTATATTACTAGTGGATTAGTTCAGGGTAACCTGGGGGCAGTAGTGATCCCTCTATACTACTAGTGGATTAGTGCAGGGTAACCTGGGTGCAGCAGTGATCCCTCTATACTACTAGTGGATTAGTGCAGGGTAACCTGGGTGCAGCAGTGATCCCTCTATACTACTAGTGGATTACTGCAAAGTAACCTGGGTGCAGTAGTGATTCCTCTATACTACTAGTGGATTAGTGCAGGGTAACCTGGGTGCAGTAGTGATCCCTCTATACTACTAGTGGATTACTGCAGGGTTACCTGGGTGCAGTAGTGATCCCTCTATACTACTAGTGGATTAGTGCAGGGTAACCTGGGGGCAGTAGTGATCGCTCTATACTACTAGTGGATTGGTGCAGGGTAACCTCGGGGCAGTAGTGATCCCTCTATACTACTAGTGGATTAGTGCAGGGTAACCTGGGTGCAGTAGTGATCCCTCTATACTACTAGTGGATTGGTGCAGGGTAACCTGGGGGCAGTAGTGATCCCTCTATACTACTAGTGGATTAGTGCAGGGTAACCTGGGGGCAGTAGTGATCCCTCTATACTACTAGTGGATTAGTGCAGGGTAACCTGGGTGCAGTAGTGATCCCTCTATACTACTAGTGGATTAGTGCAGGGTAACCTGGGTGCAGTAGTGATTCCTCTATACTACTAGTGGATTAGTGCAGGGTAACCTGGGGGCAGTAGTGATCCCTCTATACTACTAGTGGATTAGTGCAGGGTAACCTGGGTGCAGTAGTGATCCCTCTATACTACTAGTGGATTAGTGCAGGGTAACCTGGGTGCAGTAGTGATCCCTCTATACTACTAGTGGATTAGTTCAGGGTAACCTGGGGGCAGTAGTGATCCCTCTATACTACTAGTGGATTAGTTCAGGGTAACCTGGATGCAGTAGTGATTCCTCTATACTACTAGTGGATTAGTGCAGGGTAACCTGGGTGCAGTAGTGATTCCTCTATACTACTAGTGGATTATTGCAGGGTAACCTGGGTGCAGTAGTGATCCCTCTATACTATTAGTGGATTAGTGCAGGGTAACCTGGGTGCAGTAGTGATCCCTCTATACTACTAGTGGATTAGTGCAGGGTAACATGGGTGCAGTAGTGATTCCTCTATACTACTAGTGGATTAGTGCAGGGTAACCTGGGTGCAGTAGTGATCCCTCTATACTACTAGTGGATTAGTTCAGGGTAACCTGTGGGCAGTAGTGATCCCTCTATACTACTAGTGGATTAGTGCAGGGTAACCTGGGTGCAGTAGTGATTCCTCTATACTACTAGTGGATTAGTGCAGGGTAACCTGGGTGCAGTAGTGATCCCTCTATACTATTAGTGGATTAGTGCAGGGTAACCTGGGGGACAGTAGTGATCCCTCTATACTACTAGTGGATTAGTTCAGGGTAACCTGGGGGCAGTAGTGATCCCTCTATACTACTAGTGGATTAGTGCAGGGTAACCTGGGTGCAGTAGTGATCCCTCTATACTACTAGTGGATTAGTGCAGGGTAACCTGGGTGCAGTAGTGATTCCTCTATACTACTACTGGATTAGTGCAGGGTAACCTGGGTGCAGTAGTGATCCCTCTATACTACTAGTGGATTAGTGCAGGGTAACCTGGGGGCAGTAGTGATTCCTCTATATTACTAGTGGATTAGTGCAGGGTAACCTGGGTGCAGTAGTGATTCCTCTATACTACTAGTGGATTAGTGCAGGGTAACCTGGGTGCAGTAGTGATTCCTCTATACTACTAGTGGATTAGTGCAGGGTAACCTGGGTGCAGTAGTGATTCCTCTATACTACTAGTGGATTAGTGCAGGGTAACCTGGGTGCAGTAGTGATTCCTCTATACTACTAGTGGATTAGTGCAGGGTAACCTGGGTGCAGTAGTGATCCCTCTATACTATAAGTGGATTAGTGCAGGGTAACCTGGGGGACAGTAGTGATCCCTCTATACTACTAGTGGATTAGTGCAGGGTAACCTGGGTGCAGTAGTGATTCCTCTATACTATTAGTGGATTAGCGCAGGGTAACCTGGGGGACAGTAGTGATCCCTCTATACTACTAGTGGATTAGTTCAGGGTAACCTGGGTGCAGTAGTGATCCCTCTATACTACTAGTGGATTAGTGCAGGGTAACCTGGGTGCAGTAGTGATTCCTCTATACTACTAGTAGATTAGTGCAGGGTAACCTGGGTGCAGTAGTGATCCCTCTATACTATTAGTGGATTAGTGCAGGGTAACCTGGGGGCAGTAGTGATACCTCTATATTACTAGTGGATTAGTTCAGGGTAACCTGGGGGCAGTAGTGATCCCTCTATACTACTAGTGGATTAGTGCAGGGTAACCTGGGTGCAGCAGTGATCCCTCTATACTACTAGTGGATTACTGCAGGGTAACCTGGGTGCAGTAGTGATTCCTCTATACTACTAGTGGATTAGTGCAGGGTAACCTGGGTGCAGTAGTGATCCCTCTATACTACTAGTGGATTACTGCAGGGTTACCTGGGTGCAGTAGTGATCCCTCTATACTACTAGTGGATTAGTGCAGGGTAACCTGGGGGCAGTAGTGATCGCTCTATACTACTAGTGGATTGGTGCAGGGTAACCTCGGGGCAGTAGTGATCCCTCTATACTACTAGTGGATTAGTGCAGGGTAACCTGGGTGCAGTAGTGATCCCTCTATACTACTAGTGGATTGGTGCAGGGTAACCTGGGGGCAGTAGTGATCCCTCTATACTACTAGTGGATTAGTGCAGGGTAACCTGGGGGCAGTAGTGATCCCTCTATACTACTAGTGGATTAGTGCAGGGTAACCTGGGGGCAGTAGTGATCCCTCTATACTACTAGTGGATTAGTGCAGGGTAACCTGGGTGCAGTAGTGATTCCTCTATACTACTAGTGGATTAGTGCAGGGTAACCTGGGGGCAGTAGTGATCCCTCTATACTACTAGTGGATTAGTGCAGGGTAACCTGGGTGCAGTAGTGATCCCTCTATACTACTAGTGGATTAGTGCAGGGTAACCTGGGTGCAGTAGTGATCCCTCTATACTACTAGTGGATTAGTTCAGGGTAACCTGGGTGCAGTAGTGATCCCTCTATACTACTAGTGGATTAGTGCAGGGTAACCTGGGTGCAGTAGTGATCCCTCTATACTACTAGTGGATTAGTGCAGGGTAACCTGGGTGCAGTAGTGATCCCTCTATACTACTAGTGGATTAGTTCAGTGTAACCTGGGTGCAGTAGTGATCCCTCTATACTACTAGTGGATTAGTGCAGGGTAACCTGGGGGCAGTAGTGATCGCTCTATACTACTAGTGGATTAGTACAGGGTTACCTGGGTGCAGTAGTGATCCCTCTATACTACTAGTGGATTAGTGCAGGGTAACCTGGGTGCAGTAGTGATCCCTCTATACTACTAGTGGATTAGTGCAGGGTAACCTGGGTGCAGTAGTGATTCCTCTATACTACTAGTGGATTAGTTCAGGGTAACCTGGGTGCAGTAGTGATTCCTCTATACTACTAGTGGATTAGTGCAGGGTAACCTGGGTGCAGTAGTGATCCCTCTATACTACTAGTGGATTAGTGCAGGGTAACCTGGGTGCAGTAGTGATCCCTCTATACTACTAGTGGATTACTGCAGGGTAACCTGGGTGCAGTAGTGATCCCTCTATACTACTAGTGGATTAGTGCAGGGTAACCTGGGTGCAGTAGTGATTCCTCTATACTACTAGTGGATTAGTGCAGGGTAACCTGGGTGCAGTAGTGATTCCTCTATACTACTAGTGGATTAGTGCAGGGTAACCTGGGTGCAGTAGTGATCCCTCTATACTACTAGTGGATTAGTGCAGGGTAACTTGGGTGCAGTAGTGATTCCTCTATACTACTAGTGGATTAGTGCAGGGTAACCTGGGTGCAGTAGTGATCCCTCTATACTACTAGTGGATTAGTGCAGGGTAACCTGGGTGCAGTAGTGATCCCTCTATTTTACTAGTGGATTAGTGCAGGGTAACCTGGGTGCAGTAGTGATCCCTCTATACTACTAGTGGATTAGTCCAGGGTAACCTGGGTGCAGTAGTCATCCCTCTATACTACTAGTGGATTAGTGCAGGGTAATCTGGGTGCAGTAGTGATCCTTCTATACTACTAGTGGATTAGTGCAGGGTAACCTGGGTGCAGTAGTGATCCCTCTATACTACTAGTGGATTACTGCAGGGTAACCTGGGTGCAGTAGTGATCCCTCTATACTACTAGTGGATTAGTGCAGGGTAACCTGGGGGCAGTAGTGATTCCTCTATACTATTAGTGGATTAGTGCAGGGTAACCTGTGGGCAGTAGTGATCCCTCTATACTACTAGTGGATTAGTGCAGGGTAACCTGGGTGCAGTAGTGATCCCTCTATACTACTAGTGGATTACTGCAGGGTAACCTGGGTGCAGTAGTGATCCCTCTATACTACTAGTGGATTAGTGCAGGGTAACCTGGGTGCAGTAGTGATTCCTCTATACTACTAGTGGATTAGTGCAGGGTAACCTGGGTGCAGTAGTGATCCCTCTATACTACTAGTGGATTAGTGCAGGGTAACCTGGGTGTAGTATTGATCCCTCTATACTACTAGTAGATTAGTGCAGGGTAACCTGTGTGCAGTAGTGATCCCTCTATACTACTAGTGGATTACTGCAGGGTAACCTGGGGACAGTAGTGATACCTCTATACTACTAGTGGATTAGTGCAGGGTAACCTGGGTGCAGTAGTGATCCCTCTATACTACTAGTGGATTAGTGCAGGGTAACCTGGGTGCAGTAGTGATCCCTCTATACTACTAGTGGATTAGTGCAGGGTAACCTGGGTGCAGTAGTGATCCCTCTATACTACTAGTGGATTACTGCAGGGTAACCTGGGGGCAGTAGTGATCCCTCTATACTACTAGTGGATTAGTGCAGGGTAACCTGGGTGCAGTAGTGATCCCTCTATACTACTAGTGGATTACTGCAGGGTAACCTGGGTGCAGTAGTGATCCCTCTATACTACTAGTGGATTAGTGCAGGGTAATCTGGGTGCAGTAGTGATCCCTCTATACTACTAGTGGATTAGTGCAGGGTAACCTGGGTGCAGTAGTGATCCCTCTATACTACTAGTGGATTAGTGCAGGGTAACCTGGGTGCAGTAGTGATTCCTCTATACTACTAGTGGATTAGTGCAGGGTAACCTGGGTGCAGTAGTGATTCCTCTATACTACTAGTGGATTAGTGCAAGGTAACCTGGGGGCAGTAGTGATTCCTCTATACTACTAGTGGATTAGTGCAGGGTAACCTGGGTGCAGTAGTGATCCCTCTATACTACTAGTGGATTAGTGCAGGGTAACCTGGGTGTAGTATTGATCCCTCTATACTACTAGTAGATTAGTGCAGGGTAACCTGTGTGCAGTAGTGATCCCTCTATACTACTAGTGGATTACTGCAGGGTAACCTGGGGACAGTAGTGATACCTCTATACTACTAGTGGATTAGTGCAGGGTAACCTGGGTGCAGTAGTGATCCCTCTATACTACTAGTGGATTAGTGCAGGGTAACCTGGGTGCAGTAGTGATCCCTCTATACTACTAGTGGATTAGTGCAGGGTAACCTGGGTGCAGTAGTGATCCCTCTATACTACTAGTGGATTACTGCAGGGTAACCTGGGGGCAGTAGTGATCCCTCTATACTACTAGTGGATTAGTGCAGGGTAACCTGGGTGCAGTAGTGATCCCTCTATACTACTAGTGGATTACTGCAGGGTAACCTGGGTGCAGTAGTGATCCCTCTATACTACTAGTGGATTAGTGCAGGGTAATCTGGGTGCAGTAGTGATCCCTCTATACTACTAGTGGATTAGTGCAGGGTAACCTGGGTGCAGTAGTGATCCCTCTATACTACTAGTGGATTAGTGCAGGGTAACCTGGGTGCAGTAGTGATTCCTCTATACTACTAGTGGATTAGTGCAGGGTAACCTGGGTGCAGTAGTGATTCCTCTATACTACTAGTGGATTAGTGCAAGGTAACCTGGGGGCAGTAGTGATCCCTCTATACTACTAGTGGATTAGTGCAGGGTAACCTGGGTGCAGTAGTCATCCCTCTATACTACTAGTGGATTAGTCCAGGGTAACCTGGGTGCAGTAGTCATCCCTCTATACTACTAGTGGATTAGTGCAGGGTAATCTGGGTGCAGTAGTGATCCCTCTATACTACTAGTGGATTACTGCAGGGTAACCTGGGTGCAGTAGTGATTCCTCTATACTACTAGTGGATTAGTGCAGGGTAACCTGGGGGCAGTAGTGATTCCTCTATACTATTAGTGGATTAGTGCAGGGTAACCTGTGGGCAGTAGTGATCCCTCTATACTACTAGTGGATTAGTGCAGGGTAACCTGGGTGCAGTAGTGATCCCTCTATACTACTAGTGGATTAGTTCAGGGTAACCTGGGGGCAGTAGTGATCCCTCTATACTACTAGTGGATTACTGCAGGGTAACCTGGGTGCAGTAGTGATCCCTCTATACTACTAGTGGATTACTGCAGGGTAACCTGGGTGCAGTAGTGATTCCTCTATACTACTAGTGGATTAGTGCAGGGTAACCTGGGGGCAGTAGTGATTCCTCTATACTATTAGTGGATTAGTGCAGGGTAACCTGTGGGCAGTAGTGATCCCTCTATACTACTAGTGGATTAGTGCAGGGTAACCTGGGTGCAGTAGTGATCCCTCTATACTACTAGTGGATTGGTGCAGGGTAACCTGGGTGCAGTAGTGATTCCTCTATACTACTAGTGGATTAGTGCAGGGTAACCTGGGTGCAGTAGTGATTCCTCTATACTACTAGTGGATTAGTGCAGGGTAACCTGGGGGCAGTAGTGATCCCTCTATACTACTAGTGGATTAGTTCAGGGTAACCTGGGGGCAGTAGTGATCCCTCTATACTACTAGTGGATTAGTGCAGGGTAACCTGGGTGCAGCAGTGATCCCTCTATACTACTAGTGGATTACTGCAGGGTAACCTGGGGGCAGTAGTGATTCCTCTATACTACTAGTGGATTAGTGCAGGGTAACCTGGGGGCAGTAGTGATTCCTCTATACTACTAGTGGATTACTGCAGGGTAACCTGGGTGCAGTAGTGATCCCTCTATACTACTAGTGGATTACTGCAGGGTAACCTGGGGGCAGTAGTGATTCCTCTATACTACTAGTGGATTAGTGCAGGGTAACCTGGGTGCAGTAGTGATCCCTCTATACTACTAGTGGATTAGTGCAGGGTAACCTGGGTGCAGTAGTGATCCCTCTATACTACTAGTGGATTACTGCAGGGTAACCTGGGTGCAGTAGTGATCCCTCTATACTACTAGTGGATTAGTGCAGGGTAACCTGGGTGCCGTAGTGATTCCTCTATGCTACTAGTGGATTAGTGCAGGGTAACCTGGGGGCAGTAGTGATCCCTCTATACTACTAGTGGATTAGTGCAGGGTAACCTGGGTGCAGTAGTGATTCCTCTATACTACTAGTGGATTAGTGCAGGGTAACCTGGGTGCAGTAGTGATCCCTCTATACTACTAGTGGATTAGTGCAGGGTAACCTGGGGGCAGTAGTGATCCCTCTATACTACTAGTGGATTAGTGCAGGGTAACCTGGGTGCAGTAGTGATCCCTCTATACTACTAGTGGATTAGTGCAGGGTAACCTGGGTGCAGTAGTGATCCCTCTATACTACTAGTAAATTAGTGCAGGGTAACCTGGGTGCAGTAGTGATCCCTCTATACTACTAGTGGATTAGTGCAGGGTAACCTGGGTGCAGTAGTGATCCCTCTATACTACTAGTAAATTAGTGCAGGGTAACCTGGGTGCAGTAGTGATCCCTCTATACTACTAGTGGATTAGTGCAGGGTAACCTGGGTGCAGTAGTGATTCCTCTATACTACTAGTGGATTAGTGCAGGGTAACCTGGGGGCAGTAGTGATCCCTCTATACTACTAGTGGATTAGTGCAGGGTAACCTGGGGGCAGTAGTGATCCCTCTATACTACTAGTGGATTAGTGCAGGGTAACCTGGGTGCAGTAGTGATCCCTCTATACTACTAGTGGATTACTGCAGGGTAACCTGGGTGCAGTAGTGATTCCTCTATACTACTAGTGGATTAGTGCAGGGTAACCTGGGTGCAGTAGTGATCCCTCTATACTACTAGTGGATTAGTGCAGGGTAACCTGGGTGCAGTAGTGATTCCTCTATACTACTAGTGGATTAGTGCAGGGTAACCTGGGTGCAGAAGTGATCCCTCTATACTACTAGTGGATTAGTGCAGGGTAACCTAGGTGCAGTAGTGATTCCTCTATACTACTAGTGGATTAGTGCAGGGTAACCTGGGTGCAGTAGTGATTCCTCTATACTACTAGTGGATTAGTGCAGGGTAACCTGGGTGCAGTAGTGATCCCTCTATACTACTAGTGGATTAGTGCAGGGTAACCTGGGGGCAGTAGTGATTCCTCTATACTACTAGTGGATTAGTGCAGGGTAACCTGGGTGCAGTAGTGATCCCTCTATACTACTAGTGGATTAGTTCAGGGTAACCTGGGGGCAGTAGTGATCCCTCTATACTACTAGTGGATTAGTGCAGGGTAACCTGGGTGCAGTAGTGATCCCTCTATACTACTAGTGGATTACTGCAGGGTAACCTGGGTGCAGTAGTGATTCCTCTATACTACTAGTGGATTAGTGCAGGGTAACCTGGGTGCAGTAGTGATCCCTCTATACTACTAGTGGATTAGTTCAGGGTAACCTGGGGGCAGTAGTGATCCCTCTATACTACTACTGGATTGGTGCAGGGTAACCTGGGTGCAGTAGTGATCCCTCTATACTACTAGTGGATTAGTGCAGGGTAACCTGGGTGCAGTAGTGATTCCTCTATACTACTAGTGGATTAGTGCAGGGTAACCTGGGTGCAGTAGTGATCCCTCTATACTACTAGTGGATTAGTTCAGGGTAACCTGGGGGCAGTAGTGATCCCTCTATACTACTAGTGGATTACTGCAGGGTAACCTGGGTGCAGTAGTGATTCCTCTATACTACTAGTGGATTAGTGCAGGGTAACCTGGGTGCAGTAGTGATTCCTCTATACTACTAGTGGATTAGTGCAGGGTAATCTGGGTGCAGTAGTGATTCCTCTATACTACTAGTGGATTACTGCAGGGTAACCTAGGTGCAGTAGTGATCCCTCTATACTACTAGTGGATTAGTGCAGGGTAACCTGGGTGCAGTAGTGATCCTCTATACTACTAGTAGATTAGTGCAGGGTAACCTGGGTGCAGTAGTGATCCCTCTATATTACTAGTGGATTAGTGCAGGGTAACCTGGGTGCAGTAGTAAATTCCTCTATACTACTAGTGGATTAGTGAAGGGTAACCTGGGTGCAGTAGTGATCCTCTATACTACTAGTGGATTAGTTCAGGGTAACCTGGGGGCAGTAGTGATCCCTCTATACTACTAGTGGATTAGTGCAGGGTAACCTGGGTGCAGTAGTGATTCCTCTATACTACTAGTGGATTAGTGCAGGGTAACCTGGGTGCAGTAGTGATCCCTCTATACTACTAGTGGATTAGTTCAGGGTAACCTGGGGGCAGTAGTGATCCCTCTATACTACTAGTGGATTAGTTCAGGGTAACCTGGATGCAGTAGTGATTCCTCTATACTACTAGTGGATTAGTGCAGGGTAACCTGGGTGCAGTAGTGATTCCTCTATACTACTAGTGGATTATTGCAGGGTAACCTGGGTGCAGTAGTGATCCCTCTATACTATTAGTGGATTAGTGCAGGGTAACCTGGGTGCAGTAGTGATCCCTCTATACTACTAGTGGATTAGTGCAGGGTAACATGGGTGCAGTAGTGATTCCTCTATACTACTAGTGGATTAGTGCAGGGTAACCTGGGTGCAGTAGTGATCCCTCTATACTACTAGTGGATTAGTTCAGGGTAACCTGTGGGCAGTAGTGATCCCTCTATACTACTAGTGGATTAGTGCAGGGTAACCTGGGTGCAGTAGTGATTCCTCTATACTACTAGTGGATTAGTGCAGGGTAACCTGGGTGCAGTAGTGATCCCTCTATACTATTAGTGGATTAGTGCAGGGTAACCTGGGGGACAGTAGTGATCCCTCTATACTACTAGTGGATTAGTTCAGGGTAACCTGGGGGCAGTAGTGATCCCTCTATACTACTAGTGGATTAGTGCAGGGTAACCTGGGTGCAGTAGTGATCCCTCTATACTACTAGTGGATTAGTGCAGGGTAACCTGGGTGCAGTAGTGATTCCTCTATACTACTACTGGATTAGTGCAGGGTAACCTGGGTGCAGTAGTGATCCCTCTATACTACTAGTGGATTAGTGCAGGGTAACCTGGGGGCAGTAGTGATTCCTCTATATTACTAGTGGATTAGTGCAGGGTAACCTGGGTGCAGTAGTGATTCCTCTATACTACTAGTGGATTAGTGCAGGGTAACCTGGGTGCAGTAGTGATTCCTCTATACTACTAGTGGATTAGTGCAGGGTAACCTGGGTGCAGTAGTGATTCCTCTATACTACTAGTGGATTAGTGCAGGGTAACCTGGGTGCAGTAGTGATTCCTCTATACTACTAGTGGATTAGTGCAGGGTAACCTGGGTGCAGTAGTGATCCCTCTATACTATAAGTGGATTAGTGCAGGGTAACCTGGGTGCAGTAGTGATTCCTCTATACTACTAGTGGATTAGTGCAGGGTAACCTGGGTGCAGTAGTGATCCCTCTATACTATTAGTGGATTAGTGCAGGGTAACCTGGGGGGACAGTAGTGATCCCTCTATACTACTAGTGGATTAGTGCAGGGTAACCTGGGTGCAGTAGTGATTCCTCTATACTATTAGTGGATTAGTGCAGGGTAACCTGGGGGACAGTAAGTGATCCCTCTATACTACTAGTGGATTAGTTCAGGGTAACCTGGGTGCAGTAGTGATCCCTCTATACTACTAGTGGATTAGTGCAGGGTAACCTGGTGCAGTAGTGATTCCTCTATACTACTAGTAGATTAGTGCAGGGTAACCTGGGTGCAGTAGTGATCCCTCTATACTATTAGTGGATTAGTGCAGGGTAACCTGGGGGACAGTAGTGATACCTCTATATTACTAGTGGATTAGTTCAGGGTAACCTGGGGGCAGTAGTGATCCCTCTATACTACTAGTGGATTAGTGCAGGGTAACCTGGGTGCAGCAGTGATCCCTCTATACTACTAGTGGATTACTGCAGGGTAACCTGGGTGCAGTAGTGATTCCTCTATACTACTAGTGGATTAGTGCAGGGTAACCTGGGTGCAGTAGTGATCCCTCTATACTACTAGTGGATTACTGCAGGGTTACCTGGGTGCAGTAGTGATCCCTCTATACTACTAGTGGATTAGTGCTGGGTAACCTGGGTGCAGTAGTGATCCCTCTATACTACTAGTGGATTAGTGCAGGGTAACCTGGGTGCAGTAGTGATTCCTCTATACTACTAGTGGATTAGTGCAGGGTAACCTGGGTGCAGTAGTGATTCCTCTATACTACTAGTGGATTAGTGCAGGGTAACCTGGGTGCAGTAGTGATCCCTCTATACTACTAGTGTATTAGTTCAGGGTAACCTGGGGGCAGTAGTGATCCCTCTATACTACTAGTGGATTAGTGCAGGGTAACCTGGGTGCAGTAGTGATTCCTCTATACTACTAGTGGATTAGTGCAGGGTAACCTGGGTGCAGTAGTGATCCCTCTATACTACTAGTGGATTAGTTCAGGGTAACCTGGGGGCAGTAGTGATCCCTCTATACTACTAGTGGATTAGTGCAGGGTAACCTGGGTACAGTAGTGATCCCTCTATACTACTAGTAGATTAGTGCCGGGTAACCTGGGTGCAGTAGTGATCCCTCTATCCTACTAGTGGATTAGTGCAGGGTAACCTGGGGTGCAGTAGTGATCCCTCTATACTACTAGTGGATTAGTGCAGGGTAACCTGGGTGCAGTAGTGATCCCTCTATACTACTAGTGGATTAGTGCAGGGTAACCTGGGTGCAGTAGTGATTCATCTATACTACTAGTGGATTAGTTGCAGGGTAACCTGGGTGCAGTAGTGATCCCTCTATACTACTAGTGGATTACTGCAGGGTAACCTGGGTGCAGTAGTGATCCCTCTATACTACTAGTAGATTAGTGCAGGGTAACCTGGGTGCAGCAGTGATCCCTCTATACTACTAGTGGATTAGTGCAGGGTAACCTGGGTGCTGTAGTGATTCCTCTATACTACTAGTGGATTACTGCAGGGTAAACTGGGTGCAGTAGTGATTTCTCTATACTACTAGTGGATTAGTGCAGGGTAACCTGGGTGCAGTAGTGATTTCTCTATACTACTAGTGGATTAGTAGGGTAACCTGGGTGCAGTAGTGATCCCTCTATATTACTAGTGGATTATTGCAGGCTAACTTGGTGCATTAGCAAATTCTCTATACTACTAATGAATTGGTGCAGTTGTGATTCCTCTATACTACTAGTGGATTAATGCAGGGTAACCTGGGTGCAGTATTGATCCCTCTATACTACTAGTGGATTACTGCAGGGTAACCTGGGTGCAGTAGTGATCCCTCTATACTACTAGTGGATTAGTGCAGGGTAACCTGGGGGCAGTAGTGATTCCTCTATACTACTAGTGGATTAGTGCAGGGTAACCTGGGTGCAGTAGTGATCCCTCTATACTACTAGTGGATTAGTGCAGGGTAACCTGGGTGCAGTAGTGATTCCTCTATACTACTAGTGGATTAGTGCAGGGTAACCTGGGTGCAGTAGTGATCCCTCTATACTACTAGTGGATTACTGCAGGGTAACCTGGGTGCAGTAGTGATCCCTCTATACTACTAGTGGATTAGTGCAGGGTAACCTGGGTGCAGTAGTGATCCCTCTATACTACTAGTGGATTAGTGCAGGGTAACCTGGGTGCAGTAGTGATTCCTCTATACTACTAGTGGATTAGTGCAGGGTAACCTGGGTGCAGTAGTGATCCCTCTATACTACTAGTGGATTAGTGCAGGGTAACCTGGGTGCAGTAGTGATTCCTCTATACTACTAGTGGATTAGTGCAGGCTAACCTGGGTGCAGTAGTGATTCCTCTATACTACTAGTAAATTAGTGCAGGGTAACCTGGGTGCAGTAGTGATCCCTCTACACTACTAGTGGATTAGTGCAGGGTAACCTGGGTGCAGTAGTGATTCCTCTATACTACTAGTGGATTAGTGCAGGGTAACCTGGGGGCAGTAGTGATCCCTCTATACTACTAGTGGATTGGTGCAGGGTAACCTGGGTGCAGCAGTGATCCCTCTATACTACTAGTGGATTAGTGCAGGGTAACCTGGGTGCAGTAGTGATCCCTCTATACTACTAGTGGATTACTGCAGGGTAACCTGGGTGCAGTAGTGATTCCTCTATACTACTAGTGGATTAGTGCAGGGTAACCTGGGTGCAGTAGTGATCCCTCTATACTATTAGTGGATTAGTGCAGGGTAACCTGGGGGACAGTAGTGATCCCTCTATACTACTAGTGGATTAGTTCAGGGTAACCTGGGGGCAGTAGTGATCCCTCTATACTACTAGTGGATTAGTGCAGGGTAACCTGGGTGCAGTAGTGATCCCTCTATACTACTAGTGGATTAGTGCAGGGTAACCTGGGTGCAGTAGTGATTCCTCTATACTACTACTGGATTAGTGCAGGGTAACCTGGGTGCAGTAGTGATCCCTCTATACTACTAGTGGATTAGTGCAGGGTAACCTGTGTGCAGTAGTGATTCCTCTATACTACTAGTGGATTAGTGCAGGGTAACCTGGGAACAGTAGTGATACCTCTATACTACTAGTGGATTAGTGCAGGGTAACCTGGGGGCAGTAGTGATTCCTCTATATTACTAGTGGATTAGTGCAGGGTAACCTGGGTGCAGTAGTGATTCCTCTATACTACTAGTGGATTAGTGCAGGGTAACCTGGGTGCAGTAGTGATTCCTCTATACTACTAGTGGATTAGTGCAGGGTAACCTGGGTGCAGTAGTGATTCCTCTATACTACTAGTGGATTAGTGCAGGGTAACCTGGGTGCAGTAGTGATTCCTCTATACTACTAGTGGATTAGTGCAGGGTAACCTGGGTGCAGTAGTGATCCCTCTATACTATAAGTGGATTAGTGCAGGGTAACCTGGGGGACAGTAGTGATCCCTCTATACTACTAGTGGATTAGTTCAGGGTAACCTGGGTGCAGTAGTGATCCCTCTATACTACTAGTGGATTAGTGCAGGGTAACCTGGGTGCAGTAGTGATTGCTCTATACTACTAGTGGATTAGTGCAGGGTAACCTGGGTGCAGTAGTGATCCCTCTATACTATTAGTGGATTAGTGCAGGGTAACCTGGGGGCAGTAGTGATCCCTCTATACTACTAGTAGATTAGTGCAGGGTAACCTGGGGGACAGTAGTGATCCCTCTATACTACTAGTGGATTAGTGCAGGGTAACCTGGGTGCAGTAGTGATTCCTCTATACTATTAGTGGATTAGTGCAGGGTAACCTGGGGGACAGTAGTGATCCCTCTATACTACTAGTGGATTAGTTCAGGGTAACCTGGGTGCAGTAGTGATCCCTCTTTACTACTAGTGGATTAGTGCAGGGTAACCTGGGTGCAGTAGTGATTCCTCTATACTACTAGTGGATTAGTGCAGGGTAACCTGGGGCAGTAGTGATTCCTCTATACTACTAGTAGATTAGTGCAGGGTAACCTGGGTGCAGTAGTGATCCCTCTATACTATTAGTGGATTAGTGCAGGGTAACCTGGGGGACAGTAGTGATACCTCTATATTACTAGTGGATTAGTTCAGGGTAACCTGGGGGCAGTAGTGATCCCTCTATACTACTAGTGGATTAGTGCAGGGTAACCTGGGTGCAGCAGTGATCCCTCTATACTACTAGTGGATTACTGCAGGGTAACCTGGGTGCAGTAGTGATTCCTCTATACTACTAGTGGATTAGTGCAGGGTAACCTGGGTGCAGTAGTGATCCCTCTATACTACTAGTGGATTACTGCAGGGTTACCTGGGTGCAGTAGTGATCCCTCTATACTACTAGTGGATTAGTGCTGGGTAACCTGGGTGCAGTAGTGATCCCTCTATACTACTAGTGGATTAGTGCAGGGTAACCTGGGTGCAGTAGTGATTCCTCTATACTACTAGTGGATTAGTGCAGGGTAACCTGGGTGCAGTAGTGATTCCTCTATACTACTAGTGGATTAGTGCAGGGTAACCTGGGTGCAGTAGTGATCCCTCTATACTACTAGTGTATTAGTTCAGGGTAACCTGGGGGCAGTAGTGATCCCTCTATACTACTAGTGGATTAGTGCAGGGTAACCTGGGTGCAGTAGTGATTCCTCTATACTACTAGTGGATTAGTGCAGGGTAACCTGGGTGCAGTAGTGATCCCTCTATACTACTAGTGGATTAGTTCAGGGTAACCTGGGGGCAGTAGTGATCCCTCTATACTACTAGTGGATTAGTGCAGGGTAACCTGGGTACAGTAGTGATCCCTCTATACTACTAGTAGATTAGTGCCGGGTAACCTGGGTGCAGTAGTGATCCCTCTATACTACTAGTGGATTAGTGCAGGGTAACCTGGGTGCAGTAGTGATCCCTCTATACTACTAGTGGATTAGTGCAGGGTAACCTGGGTGCAGTAGTGATCCCTCTATACTACTAGTGGATTAGTGCAGGGTAACCTGAGTGCAGTAGTGATTCATCTATACTACTAGTGGATTAGTGCAGGGTAACCTGGGTGCAGTAGTGATCCCTCTATACTACTAGTGGATTACTGCAGGGTAACCTGGGTGCAGTAGTGATCCCTCTATACTACTAGTAGATTAGTGCAGGGTAACCTGGGTGCAGCAGTGATCCCTCTATACTACTAGTGGATTAGTGCAGGGTAACCTGGGTGCAGTAGTGATCCCTCTATACTACTAGTGGATTAGTGCAGGGTAACCTGGGTGCAGTAGTGATCCCTCTATACTACTAGTGGATTAGTGCAGGGTAACCTGAGTGCAGTAGTGATTCATCTATACTACTAGTGGATTAGTGCAGGGTAACCTGGGTGCAGTAGTGATCCCTCTATACTACTAGTGGATTACTGCAGGGTAACCTGGGTGCAGTAGTGATCCCTCTATACTACTAGTAGATTAGTGCAGGGTAACCTGGGTGCAGCAGTGATCCCTCTATACTACTAGTGGATTAGTGCAGGGTAACCTGGGTGCTGTAGTGATTCCTCTATACTACTAGTGGATTACTGCAGGGTAAACTGGGTGCAGTAGTGATTTCTCTATACTACTAGTGGATTAGTGCAGGGTAACCTGGGTGCAGTAGTGATTTCTCTATACTACTAGTGGATTAGTGCAGGGTAACCTGGGTGCAGTAGTGATCCCTCTATATTACTAGTGGATTATTGCAGGCTAACTTGGTGCATTAGCAAATTCTCTATACTACTAATGAATTGGTGCAGTTGTGATTCCTCTATACTACTAGTGGATTAATGCAGGGTAACCTGGGTGCAGTATTGATCCCTCTATACTACTAGTGGATTACTGCAGGGTAACCTGGGTGCAGTAGTGATCCCTCTATACTACTAGTGGATTAGTGCAGGGTAACCTGGGTGCAGTAGTGATCCCTCTATACTACTAGTGGATTACTGCAGGGTAACCTGGGTGCAGTAGTGATCCCTCTATACTACTAGTGGATTAGTGCAGGGTAACCTGGGTGCAGTAGTGATCCCTCTATACTACTAGTGGATTAGTGCAGGGTAACCTGGGTGCAGTAGTGATTCCTCTATACTACTAGTGGATTAGTGCAGGGTAACCTGGGTGCAGTAGTGATCCCTCTATACTACTAGTGGATTAGTGCAGGGTAACCTGGGTGCAGTAGTGATTCCTCTATACTACTAGTGGATTAGTGCAGGCTAACCTGGGTGCAGTAGTGATTCCTCTATACTACTAGTAAATTAGTGCAGGGTAACCTGGGTGCAGTAGTGATCCCTCTACACTACTAGTGGATTAGTGCAGGGTAACCTGGGTGCAGTAGTGATTCCTCTATACTACTAGTGGATTAGTGCAGGGTAACCTGGGGGCAGTAGTGATCCCTCTATACTACTAGTGGATTGGTGCAGGGTAACCTGGGTGCAGCAGTGATCCCTCTATACTACTAGTGGATTAGTGCAGGGTAACCTGGGTGCAGTAGTGATCCCTCTATACTACTAGTGGATTACTGCAGGGTAACCTGGGTGCAGTAGTGATTCCTCTATACTACTAGTGGATTAGTGCAGGGTAACCTGGGTGCAGTAGTGATCCCTCTATACTATTAGTGGATTAGTGCAGGGTAACCTGGGGGACAGTAGTGATCCCTCTATACTACTAGTGGATTAGTTCAGGGTAACCTGGGGGCAGTAGTGATCCCTCTATACTACTAGTGGATTAGTGCAGGGTAACCTGGGTGCAGTAGTGATCCCTCTATACTACTAGTGGATTAGTGCAGGGTAACCTGGGTGCAGTAGTGATTCCTCTATACTACTACTGGATTAGTGCAGGGTAACCTGGGTGCAGTAGTGATCCCTCTATACTACTAGTGGATTAGTGCAGGGTAACCTGTGTGCAGTAGTGATTCCTCTATACTACTAGTGGATTAGTGCAGGGTAACCTGGGTGCAGTAGTGATCCCTCTATACTATAAGTGGATTAGTGCAGGGTAACCTGGGGGACAGTAGTGATCCCTCTATACTACTAGTGGATTAGTTCAGGGTAACCTGGGTGCAGTAGTGATTCCTCTATACTACTAGTGGATTAGTGCAGGGTAACCTGGGTGCAGTAGTGATTCCTCTATACTACTAGTGGATTAGTGCAGGGTAACCTGGGTGCAGTAGTGATCCCTCTATACTATTAGTGGATTAGTGCAGGGTAACCTGGGGGACAGTAGTGATCCCTCTATACTACTAGTGGATTAGTGCAGGGTAACCTGGGTGCAGTAGTGATTCCTCTATACTATTAGTGGATTAGTGCAGGGTAACCTGGGGGACAGTAGTGATCCCTCTATACTACTAGTGGATTAGTTCAGGGTAACCTGGGTGCAGTAGTGATCCCTCTTTACTACTAGTGGATTAGTGCAGGGTAACCTGGGTGCAGTAGTGATCCCTCTATACTACTAGTGGATTAGTTCAGGGTAACCTGGGTGCAGTAGTGATTCCTCTATACTACTAGTAGATTAGTGCAGGGTAACCTGGGTGCAGTAGTGATCCCTCTATACTACTAGTGGATTAGTGCAGGGTAACCTGGGTGCAGTAGTGATTCCTCTATACTACTAGTGGATTAGTGCAGGGTAACCTGGGGGCAGTAGTGATCCCTCTATACTACTAGTGGATTGGTGCAGGGTAACCTGGGTGCAGCAGTGATCCCTCTATACTACTAGTGGATTAGTGCAGGGTAACCTGAGTGCAGTAGTGATCCCTCTATACTACTAGTGGATTACTGCAGGGTAACCTGGGTGCAGTAGTGATTCCTCTATACTACTAGTGGATTAGTGCAGGGTAACCTGGGTGCAGTAGTGATCCCTCTATACTATTAGTGGATTAGTGCAGGGTAACCTGGGGGACAGTAGTGATCCCTCTATACTACTAGTGGATTAGTTCAGGGTAACCTGGGGGCAGTAGTGATCCCTCTATACTACTAGTGGATTAGTGCAGGGTAACCTGGGTGCAGTAGTGATCCCTCTATACTACTAGTGGATTAGTGCAGGGTAACCTGGGTGCAGTAGTGATTCCTCTATACTACTACTGGATTAGTGCAGGGTAACCTGGGTGCAGTAGTGATCCCTCTATACTACTAGTGGATTAGTGCAGGGTAACCTGGGTGCAGTAGTGATTCCTCTATACTACTAGTGGATTAGTGCAGGGTAACCTGGGGACAGTAGTGATACCTCTATACTACTAGTGGATTAGTGCAGGGTAACCTGGGGGCAGAAGTGATTCCTCTATATTACTAGTGGATTAGTGCAGGGTAACCTGGGTGCAGTAGTGATTCCTCTATACTACTAGTGGATTAGTGCAGGGTAACCTGGGTGCAGTAGTGATTCCTCTATACTACTAGTGGATTAGTGCAGGGTAACCTGGGTGCAGTAGTGATTCCTCTATACTACTAGTGGATTAGTGCAGGGTAGCCTGGGTGCAGTAGTGATTCCTCTATACTACTAGTGGATTAGTGCAGGGTAACCTGGGTGCAGTAGTGATCCCTCTATACTATAAGTGGATTAGTGCAGGGTAACCTGGGGGACAGTAGTGATCCCTCTATACTACTAGTGGATTAGTTCAGGGTAACCTGGGTGCAGTAGTGATCCCTCTATACTACTAGTGGATTAGTGCAGGGTAACCTGGGTGCAGTAGTGATTCCTCTATACTACTAGTGGATTAGTGCAGGGTAACCTGGGTGCAGTAGTGATCCCTCTATACTATTAGTGGATTAGTGCAGGGTAACCTGGGGGACAGTAGTGATCCCTCTATACTACTAGTGGATTAGTGCAGGGTAACCTGGGTGCAGTAGTGATTCCTCTATACTATTAGTGGATTAGTGCAGGGTAACCTGGGGGACAGTAGTGATCCCTCTATACTACTAGTGGATTAGTTCAGGGTAACCTGGGTGCAGTAGTGATCCCTCTATACTACTAGTGGATTAGTGCAGGGTAACCTGGGTGCAGTAGTGATTCCTCTATACTACTAGTAGATTAGTGCAGGGTAACCTGGGTGCAGTAGTGATCCCTCTATACTATTAGTGGATTAGTGCAGGGTAACCTGGGTGCAGTAGTGATCCCTCTATACTACTAGTGGATTACTGCAGGGTAACCTGGGGGTCAGTAGTGATACCTCTATATTACTAGTGGATTAGTGCAGGGTAACCTGGGTGCAGTAGTGATCCCTCTATACTATAAGTGGATTAGTGCAGGGTAACCTGGGGGACAGTAGTGATCCCTCTATACTACTAGTGGATTAGTTCAGGGTAACCTGGGTGCAGTAGTGATCCCTCTATACTACTAGTGGATTAGTGCAGGGTAACCTGGGTGCAGTAGTGATTCCTCTATACTATTAGTGGATTAGTGCAGGGTAACCTGGGGGACAGTAGTGATCCCTCTATACTACTAGTGGATTAGTTCAGGGTAACCTGGGTGCAGTAGTGATCCCTCTATACTACTAGTGGATTAGTGCAGGGTAACCTGGGTGCAGTAGTGATCCCTCTATACTATTAGTGGATTAGTGCAGGGTAATCTGGGGGACAGTAGTGATACCTCTATATTACTAGTGGATTAGTTCAGGGTAACCTGGGGGCAGTAGTGATTCCTCTATACTACTAGTGGATTAGTGCAGGGTAACCTGGGTGCAGCAGTGATCCCTCTATACTACTAGTGGATTACTGCAGGGTAACCTGGGTGCAGTAGTGATTCCTCTATACTACTAGTGGATTAGTGCAGGGTAACCTGGGTGCAGTAGTGATCCCTCTATACTACTAGTGGATTACTGCAGGGTTACCTGGGTGCAGTAGTGATCCCTCTATACTACTAGTGGATTAGTGCTGGGTAACCTGGGTGCAGTAGTGATCCCTCTATACTACTAGTGGATTAGTGCAGGGTAACCTGGGTGCAGTAGTGATTCCTCTATACTACTAGTGGATTAGTGCAGGGTAACCTGGGTGCAGTAGTGATTCCTCTATACTACTAGTGGATTAGTGCAGGGTAACCTGGGTGCAGTAGTGATCCCTCTATACTACTAGTGTATTAGTTCAGGGTAACCTGGGGGCAGTAGTGATCCCTCTATACTACTAGTGGATTAGTGCAGGGTAACCTGGGTGCAGTAGTGATTCCTCTATACTACTAGTGGATAAGTGCAGGGTAACCTGGGTGCAGTAGTGATCCCTCTATACTACTAGTGGATTAGTTCAGGGTAACCTGGGGGCAGTAGTGATCCCTCTATACTACTAGTGGATTAGTGCAGGGTAACCTGGGTACAGTAGTGATCCCTCTATACTACTAGTAGATTAGTGCCGGGTAACCTGGGTGCAGTAGTGATCCCTCTATACTACTAGTGGATTAGTGCAGGGTAACCTGGGTGCAGTAGTGATCCCTCTATACTACTAGTGGATTAGTGCAGGGTAACCTGGGTGCAGTAGTGATCCCTCTATACTACTAGTGGATTAGTGCAGGGTAACCTGGGTGCAGTAGTGATTCATCTATACTACTAGTGGATTAGTGCAGGGTAACCTGGGTGCAGTAGTGATCCCTCTATACTACTAGTGGATTACTGCAGGGTAACCTGGGTGCAGTAGTGATCCCTCTATACTACTAGTAGATTAGTGCAGGGTAACCTGGGTGCAGCAGTGATCCCTCTATACTACTAGTGGATTAGTGCAGGGTAACCTGGGTGCTGTAGTGATTCCTCTATACTACTATATGGATTACTGCAGGGTAAACTGGGTGCAGTAGTGATTTCTCTATACTACTAGTGGATTAGTGCAGGGTAACCTGGGTGCAGTAGTGATTTCTCTATACTACTAGTGGATTAGTGCAGGGTAACCTGGGTGCAGTAGTGATCCCTCTATATTACTAGTGGATTATTGCAGGCTAACTTGGTGCATTAGCAAATTCTCTATACTACTAATGAATTGGTGCAGTTGTGATTCCTCTATACTACTAGTGGATTAATGCAGGGTAACCTGGGTGCAGTATTGATCCCTCTATACTACTATTGGATTACTGCAGGGTAACCTGGGTGCAGTAGTGATCCCTCTATACTACTAGTGGATTAGTGCAGGGTAACCTGGGTGCAGTAGTGATCCCTCTATACTACTAGTGGATTACTGCAGGGTAACCTGGGTGCAGTAGTGATCCCTCTATACTACTAGTGGATTAGTGCAGGGTAACCTGGGTGCAGTAGTGATCCCTCTATACTACTAGTGGATTAGTGCAGGGTAACCTGGGTGCAGTAGTGATTCCTCTATACTACTAGTGGATTAGTGCAGGGTAACCTGGGTGCAGTAGTGATCCCTCTATACTACTAGTGGATTAGTGCAGGGTAACCTGGGTGCAGTAGTGATCCCTCTATACTACTAGTGGATTAGTGCAGGGTAACCTGGGTGCAGTAGTGATTCCTCTATACTACTAGTGGATTAGTGCAGGCTAACCTGGGTGCAGTAGTGATTCCTCTATACTACTAGTAAATTAGTGCAGGGTAACCTGGGTGCAGTAGTGATCCCTCTACACTACTAGTGGATTAGTGCAGGGTAACCTGGGTGCAGTAGTGATTCCTCTATACTACTAGTGGATTAGTGCAGGGTAACCTGGGGGCAGTAGTGATCCCTCTATACTACTAGTGGATTGGTGCAGGGTAACCTGGGTGCAGCAGTGATCCCTCTATACTACTAGTGGATTAGTGCAGGGTAACCTGGGTGCAGTAGTGACCCCTCTATACTACTAGTGGATTAGTGCAGGGTAACCTGGGTGCAGAAGTGATTCCTCTATACTACTAGTGGATTGGTGCAGGGTAACCTCGGTGCAATAGTGATCCCTCTATACTACTAGTGGATTGGTGCAGGGTAACCTGGGTGCAGTAGTGATCCCTCTATACTACTAGTGGATTACTGCAGGGTAACCTGGGTGCAGTAGTGATTCCTCTATACTACTAGTGGATTAGTGCAGGGTAACCTGGGTGCAGTAGTGATTCCTCTATACTACTAGTGGATTAGTGCAGGGTAACCTGGGTGCAGTAGTGATCCCTCTATACTACTAGTGGATTAGTGCAGGGTAACCTGGGGGCAGTAGTGATCCCTCTATAGTACTAGTGGATTAGTTCAGGGTAACCTGGGGGCAGTAGTGATCCCTCTATACTACTAGTGGATTAGTGCAGGGTAACCTAGGTGCAGTAGTAATCCCTCAATACTACTAGTGGATTAGTGCAGGGTAACCTGGGTGCAGTAGTGATCCCTCTATACTACTAGTGGATTAGTGCAGGGTAACCTGGGTGCAGTAGTGATTCCTCTATACTACTAGTGGATTAGTGCAGGGTAATCTGGGTGCAGTAGTGATCCCTCTATACTACTAGTGGATTAGTGCAGGGTAATCTGGGTGCAGTAGTGATCCTTCTATACTACTAGTGGATTACTGCAGGGTAACCTTAGTGCAGTAGTGATCCCTGTATACTACTAGTGGATTACTGCAGGGTAACCTGGGGGCAGTAGTGATCCCTCTATACTACTACTGGATTAGTGCAGGGTAACCTGGGGGCAGTAGTGATCCTTCTATACTACTAGTGGATTACTGCAGGGTAACCTTAGTGCAGTAGTGATCCCTGTATACTACTAGTGGATTACTGCAGGGTAACCTGGGGGCAGTAGTGATCCCTCTATACTACTAGTGGATTAGTGCAGGGTAACCTGGGTGCAGTAGTGATTCCTCTATAATACTAGTGGATTACTTCAGGATAACCTGGGTGCAGTAGTGATCCCTCTATACTACTAGTGGATTAATGCAGGGTAACCTGGGTGCAGTAGTGATCCCTCTATACTACTAGTGGATTAGTGCAGGGTAACCTTAGTGCAGTAGTGATCCCTCTATACTACTAGTGGATTAGTGCAGGGTAAACTGGGTGCAGTAGTGATCCCTCTATACTACTAGTGGATTAGTGCAGGGTAACCTGGGTGCAGTAGTGATCCCTCTATACTACTAGTGGATTAGTGCAGGGTAACCTTAGTGCAGTAGTGATCCCTCTATACTACTAGTGGATTAGTGCAGGGTAACCTTAGTGCAGCAGTGATCCCTCTATACTACTAGTGGATTAGTGCAGGGTAACCTGGGTGCAGTAGTGATCCCTCTATACTACTAGTGGATTAGTGCAGGGTAACCTGGGTGCAGTATTGATCCCTCTATACTACTAGTGGATTACTGCAGGGTAACCTGGGTGCAGTAGTGATCCCTCTATACTACTAGTGGATTAGTGCAGGGTAACCTGGGTGCAGTAGTGATTCCTGTATTCTACTAGTGGATTAGTGCAGGGTAACCTGGGTGCAGTAGTGATTCCTCTATACTACTAGTGGATTAGTGCAGGCTAACCTGGGTGCAGTAGTGATTCCTCTATACTACTAGTAAATTAGTGCAGGGTAACCTGGGTGCAGTAGTGATCCCTCTACACTACTAGTGGATTAGTGCAGGGTTACCTGGGTGCAGTAGTGATTCCTCTATACTACTAGTGGATTAGTGCAGGGTAACCTGGGGGCAGTAGTGATCCCTCTATACTACTAGTGGATTGGTGCAGGGTAACCTGGGTGCAGCAGTGATCCCTCTATACTACTAGTGGATTAGTGCAGGGTAACCTGGGTGCAGTAGTGATCCCTCTATACTACTAGTGGATTACTGCAGGGTAACCTGGGTGCAGTAGTGATTCCTCTATACTACTAGTGGATTAGTGCAGGGTAACCTGGGTGCAGTAGTGATTCCTCTATACTACTAGTGGATTGGTGCAGGGTAACCTGGGTGCAGTAGTGATCCCTCTATACTACTAGTGGATTGGTGCAGGGTAACCTGGGTGCAGTAGTGACCCCTCTATACTACTAGTGGATTAGTGCAGGGTAACCTGGGTGCAGAAGTGATTCCTCTATACTACTAGTGGATTGGTGCAGGGTAACCTCGGTGCAGTAGTGATCCCTCTATACTACTAGTGGATTGGTGCAGGGTAACCTGGGTGCAGTAGTGATCCCTCTATACTACTAGTGGATTACTGCAGGGTAACCTGGGTGCAGTAGTGATTCCTCTATACTACTAGTGGATTAGTGCAGGGTAACCTGGGTGCAGTAGTGATTCCTCTATACTACTAGTGGATTAGTGCAGGGTAACCTGGGTGCAGTAGTGATCCCTCTATACTACTAGTGGATTAGTGCAGGGTAACCTGGGGGCAGTAGTGATCCCTCTATACTACTAGTGGATTAGTGCAGGGTAACCTGGGGGCAGTAGTGATCCCTCTATACTACTAGTGGATTAGTGCAGGGTAACCTAGGTGCAGTAGTAATCCCTCAATACTACTAGTGGATTAGTGCAGGGTAACCTGGGTGCAGTAGTGATCCCTCTATACTATTAGTGGATTAGTGCAGGGTAACCTTGGTGCAGTAGTGATCCCTCTATACTACTAGTGGATTAGTGCAGGGTAACCTGGGGGCAGTAGTGATCCCTCTATACTACTAGTGGATTACTGCAGGGTAACCTTAGTGCAGTAGTGATCACTCTATACTACTAGTGGATTAGTGCAGGGTAACCTGGGTGCAGTAGTGATCCCTCTATACTACTAGTGGATTAGTGCAGGGTAACCTGGGTGCAGTAGTGATTCCTCTATACTACTAGTGGATTAGTGCAGGGTAATCTGGGTGCAGTAGTGATCCCTCTATACTACTAGTGGATTAGTGCAGGGTAATCTGGGTGCAGTAGTGATCCCTCTATACTACTAGTGGATTAGTGCAGGGTAACCTGGGGGCAGTAGTGATCCTTCTATACTACTAGTGGATTACTGCAGGGTAACCTTAGTGCAGTAGTGATCCCTGTATACTACTAGTGGATTACTGCAGGGTAACCTGGGGGCAGTAGTGATCCCTCTATACTACTAGTGGATTAGTGCAGGGTAACCTGGGTGCAGTAGTGATTCCACTATAATACTAGTGGATTACTTCAGGATAACCTGGGTGCAGTAGTGATCCCTCTATACTACTAGTGGATTAATGCAGGGTAACCTGGGTGCAGTAGTGATCCCTCTATACTACTAGTGGATTAGTGCAGGGTAACCTTAGTGCAGTAGTGATCCCTCTATACTACTAGTGGATTAGTGCAGGGTAACCTGGGTGCAGTAGTGATCCCTCTATACTACTAGTGGATTAGTGCAGGGTAACCTGGGTGCAGTAGTGATCCCTCTATACTACTAGTGGATTAGTGCAGGGTAACCTGGGTGCAGTAGTGATTCCTCTATACTACTAGTGGATTAGTGCAGGGTAATCTGGGTGTAGTAGTGATCCCTCTATACTACTAGTGGATTAGTGCAGGGTAATCTGGGTGCAGTAGTGATCCCTCTATACTACTAGTGGATTAGTGCAGGGTAACCTGGGTGCAGTAGTGATTCCTCTATACTATTAGTGGATTAGTGCAGGGTAACCTTGGTGCAGTAGTGATCCCTCTATACTACTAGTGGATTAGTGCAGGGTAACCTGGGGGCAGTAGTGATCCCTCTATACTACTAGTGGATTACTGCAGGGTAACCTTAGTGCAGTAGTGATCCCTCTATACTACTAGTGGATTAGTGCAGGGTAACCTGGGGGCAGTAGTGATCCCTCTATTCTACTAGTGGATTAGTGCAGGGTAACCTGGGTGCAGTATTGATCCCTCTATAATACTAGTGGATTACTGCAGGATAACCTGGGTGCAGTAGTGATCCCTCTATACTACTAGTGGATTAATGCAGGGTAACCTGGGTGCAGTAGTGATCCCTCTATACTACTAGTGGATTAGTGCAGGGTAACCTGGGTGCAGTAGTGATCCCTCTATACTACTAGTGGATTAGTGCAGGGTAACCTGGGTGCAGTAGTGATCCCTCTATACTACTAGTGGATTAGTGCAGGGTAACCTGGGTGCAGTAGTGATTCCTCTATACTACTAGTGGATTAGTGCAGGGTAATCTGGGTGCAGTAGTGATCCCTCTGTACTACTAGTGGATTAGTGCAGGGTAATCTGGGTGCAGTAGTGATCCCTCTATACTACTAGTGGATTAGTGCAGGGTAACCTGGGTGCAGTAGTGATCCTTCTATACTACTAGTGGATTACTGCAGGGTAACCTTAGTGCAGTAGTGATCCCTCTATACTACTAGTGGATTACTGCAGGGTAACCTGGGTGCAGTAGTGATCCCTCTATACTACTAGTGGATTAGTGCAGGGTAACCTGGGTGCAGTAGTGATCCCTCTATACTACTAGTGGATTAGTGCAGGGTAACCTGGGTGCAGTAGTGATTCCTCTATACTACTAGTGGATTAGTGCAGGGTAATCTGGGTGCAGTAGTGATCCCTCTATACTACTAGTGGATTAGTGCAGGGTAATCTGGGTGCAGTAGTGATCCCTCTATACTACTAGTGGATTAGTGCAGGGTAACCTGGGTGCAGTAGTGATTCCTCTATACTACTAGTGGATTAGTGCAGGGTAACCTGGGTGCAGTAGTGATCCCTCTATACTACTAGTGGATTGGTGCAGGGTAACCTGGGTGCAGTAGTGATTCCTCTATACTACTAGTGGATTAGTGCAGGGTAACCTGGGTGCAGTAGTGATTCCTCTATACTACTAGTGGATTAATGCAGGGTAACCTGGGTGCAGTAGTGATCCCTCTATACTACTAGTGGATTAGTGCAGGGTAACCTTAGTGCAGTAGTGATCCCTCTATACTACTAGTGGATTAGTGCAGGGTAACCTGGGTGCAGTAGTGATCCCTCTATACTACTAGTGGATTAGTGCAGGGTAACCTGGGTGCAGTAGTGATCCCTCTATACTACTAGTGGATTAGTGCAGGGTAACCTGGGTGCAGTAGTGATTCCTCTATACTACTAGTGGATTAGTGCAGGGTAATCTGGGTGCAGTAGTGATCCCTCTATACTACTAGTGGATTAGTGCAGGGTAATCTGGGTGCAGTAGTGATCCCTCTATACTACTAGTGGATTAGTGCAGGGTAACCTGGGTGCAGTAGTGATTCCTCTATACTATTAGTGGATTAGTGCAGGGTAACCTTGGTGCAGTAGTGATCCCTCTATACTACTAGTGGATTAGTGCAGGGTAACCTGGGGGCAGTAGTGATCCCTCTATACTACTAGTGGATTACTGCAGGGTAACCTGGGTGCAGTAGTGATCCCTCTATACTACTAGTGGATTAGTGCAGGGTAACCTGGGTGCAGTAGTGATCCCTCTTTACTACTAGTGGATTAGTGCAGGGTAACCTGGGGGCAGTAGTGATCCCTCTATTCTACTAGTGGATTAGTGCAGGGTAACCTGGGTGCAGTATTGATCCCTCTATAATACTAGTGGATTACTGCAGGATAACCTGGGTGCAGTAGTGATCCCTCTATACTACTAGTGGATTAATGCAGGGTAACCTGGGTGCAGTAGTGATCCCTCTATACTACTAGTGGATTAGTGCAGGGTAACCTGGGTGCAGTAGTGATCCCTCTATACTACTAGTGGATTAGTGCAGGGTAACCTGGGTGCAGTAGTGATCCCTCTATACTGCTAGTGGATTAGTGCAGGGTAACCTGGGTGCAGTAGTGATTCCTCTATACTACTAGTGGATTAGTGCAGGGTAATCTGGGTGCAGTAGTGATCCCTCTATACTACTAGTGGATTAGTGCAGGGTAATCTGGGTGCAGTAGTGATCCCTCTATACTACTAGTGGATTAGTGCAGGGTAACCTGGGTGCAGTAGTGATTCCTCTATACTACTAGTGGATTACTGCAGGGTAACCTTAGTGCAGTAGTGATCCCTCTATACTACTAGTGGATTACTGCAGGGTAACCTGGGTGCAGTAGTGATCCCTCTATACTACTAGTGGATTAGTGCAGGGTAACCTGGGTGCAGTAGTGATCCCTCTATACTACTAGTGGATTAGTGCAGGCTAACCTGGGTGCAGTAGTGATTCCTCTATACTACTAGTGGATTAGTGCAGGGTAATCTGGGTGCAGTAGTGATCCCTCTATACTACTAGTGGATTAGTGCAGGGTAATCTGGGTGCAGTAGTGATCCCTCTATACTACTAGTGGATTAGTGCAGGGTAACCTGGGTGCAGTAGTGATTCCTCTATACTACTAGTGGATTAGTGCAGGGTAACCTGGGTGCAGTAGTGATCCCTCTATACTACTAGTGGATTTGTGCAGGGTAACCTGGGTGCAGTAGTGATTCCTCTATACTACTAGTGGATTAGTGCAGGGTAACCTGGGTGCAGTAGTGATTCCTCTATACTACTAGTGGATTAGTGCAGGGTAACCTGGGTGCCGTAGTGATTCCTCTATGCTACTAGTGGATTAGTGCAGGGTAACCTGGGGGCAGTAGTGATCCCTCTATACTACTAGTGGATTACTGCAGGGTAACCTGGGGGCAGTAGTGATCCCTCTATTCTACTAGTGGATTAGTGCAGGGTAACCTGGGTGCAGTATTGATCCCTCTATAATACTAGTGGATTACTGCAGGATAACCTGGGTGCAGTAGTGATCCCTCTATACTACTAGTGGATTAATGCAGGGTAACCTGGGTGCAGTAGTGATCCCTCTATACTACTAGTGGATTAGTGCAGGGTAACCTGGGTGCAGTAGTGATCCCTCTATACTACTAGTGGATTAGTGCAGGGTAACCTGGGTGCAGTAGTGATCCCTCTATACTACTAGTGGATTAGTGCAGGGTAACCTGGGTGCAGTAGTGATTCCTCTATACTACTAGTGGATTAGTGCAGGGTAATCTGGGTGCAGTAGTGATCCCTCTATACTACTAGTGGATTAGTGCAGGGTAATCTGGGTGCAGTAGTGATCCCTCTATTCTACTAGTGGATTAGTGCAGGGTAACCTGGGGGCAGTAGTGATCCTTCTATACTACTACTGGATTACTGCAGGGTAACCTTAGTGCAGTAGTGATCCCTCTATACTACTAGTGGATTACTGCAGGGTAACCTGGGGGCAGTAGTGATCCCTCTATACTACTAGTGGATTAGTGCAGGGTAACCTGGGTGCAGTAGTGATTCCTCTATAATACTAGTGGATTACTTCAGGATAACCTGGGTGCAGTAGTGATCCCTCTATACTACTAGTGGATTAATGCAGGGTAACCTGGGTGCAGTAGTGATCCCTCTATACTACTAGTGGATTAGTGTAGGGTAACCTTAGTGCAGTAGTGATCCCTCTATACTACTAGTGGATTAGTGCAGGGTAACCTGGGTGCAGTAGTGATTCCTCTATACTACTAGTGGATTAGTGCAGGGTAACCTGGGTGCAGTAGTGATCCCTCTATACTACTAGTGGATTAGTGCAGGGTAACCTGGGTGCAGTAGTGATTCCTCTATACTACTAGTGGATTAGTGCAGGGTAATCTGGGTGCAGTAGTGATCCCTCTATACTACTAGTGGATTAGTGCAGGGTAATCTGGGTGCAGTCGTGATCCCTCTATACTACTAGTGGATTAGTGCAGGGTAACCTGGGTGCAGTAGTGATTCCTCTATACTACTAGTGGATTAGTGCAGGGTAACCTGGGTGCAGTAGTGATCCCTCTATACTACTAGTGGATTGGTGCAGGGTAACCTGGGTGCAGTAGTGATTCCTCTATACTACTAGTGGATTAGTGCAGGGTAACCTGGGTGCAGTAGTGATTCCTCTATACTACTAGTGGATTAGTGCAGGGTAACCTGGGTGCAGTAGTGATCCCTCTATACTACTAGTGGATTAGTGCAGGGTAACCTGGGTGCAGTAGTGATTCATCTATACTACTAGTGGATTAGTGCAGGGTAACCTGGGTGCCGTAGTGATTCCTCTATGCTACTAGTGGATTAGTGCAGGGTAACCTGGGGGCAGTAGTGATCCCTCTATACTACTAGTGGATTAGTGCAGGGTAATCTGGGTGCAGTAGTGATCCCTCTATACTACTAGTGGATTAGTGCAGGGTAACCTGGGTGCAGTAGTGATCCCTCTATACCACCAGTGGATTGGTGCAGGGTAACCTGGGTGCAGTAGTGATTCCTCTATACTACTAGTGGATTACTGCAGGGTAACCTGGGTGCAGTAGTGATTCCTCTATACTACTAGTGGATTACTGCAGGGTAACCTGGGTGCAGTAGTGATTCCTCTATACTACTAGTGGATTAGTGCAGGGTAACCTGGGTGCAGTAGTGATTCCTCTATACTACTAGTGGATTAGTGCAGGGTAACCTGGGTGCAGTAGTGATTCCTCTATACTACTAGTGGATTAGTGCAGGGTAACCTGGGTGCAGTAGTGATTCCTCTATACTACTAGTGGATTAGTGCAGGGTAACCTGGGTGCAGTAGTGATTCCTCTATACTACTAGTGGATTAGTGCAGGGTAACCTGGGTGCCGTAGTGATTCCTCTATGCTACTAGTGGATTAGTGCAGGGTAACCTGGGGGCAGTAGTGATCCCTCTATACTACTAGTTGATTAGTACAGGGTTACCTGGGTGCAGTAGTGATCCCTCTATACTACTAGTGGATTAGTGCAGGGTAACCTGGGTGCAGTAGTCATCCCTCTATACTACTAGTGGATTAGTGCAGGGTAACCTGCGTGCAGTAGTCATCCCTCTATACTACTAGTGGATTAGTCCAGGGTAACCTGGGTGCAGTAGTCATCCCTCTATACTACTAGTGGATTGGTGCAGGGTAACCTGGGTGCAGTAGTGATCCCTCTATACTACTAGTGGATTAGTGCAGGGTAACCTGGGTGCAGTAGTGATTCCTCTATACTACTAGTGGATTACTGCAGGGTAACCTGGGTGCAGTAGTGATCCCTCTATACTACTAGTGGTTTGGTGCAGGGTAACCTGCGTGCAGTAGTGATTCCTCTATACTACTAGTGGATTACTGCAGGGTAACCTGGGTGCAGTAGTGATCCCTCTATACTACTAGTGGTTTGGTGCAGGGTAACATTGGTGAACTAGTGATTTGTCTATACTATTAATGGATTAGTGCAGTTTAACCCTCTATCATACTAGCAGATTGGTGCACCTTGGTGTAGTAGTGATCCCTCTATACTACTAGTGGTTTGGTTTAGGCTAACATTGGTGTAGTAGTAATTCCTCTATACTACTAGTGGATTGGTGCAGGCTACCCTTGGTGAAGTAGTGGTTACTCTATAGTACTAGGACCGTAGGAATACAGTATATATATCAGGACTAAGCATTAATACAAAAACAGACAGTGAGTAACAGGGAAACTGGGGTTAAACTATCCAGGCCAGTGACATCATCAGTCCAGATCACCAGCCTGTATTGCAGATGTACAGAGTGCCAGGCAGGAAACAATACAGATGAATGCCGATACTTCATCTTCTCCCCCGAGCAGGCATCACTTTTTAGGGGTAACTGTGCTGGGGAAGATTATGAATGCATTTGCCACAAGGCTGTCTCTTTAACATTGCTATGCCTGCCGCCCAAAATTTTGATGGGTCTGCTCATCAAGTCATAGACTTGGAACACCGGGCCAATCAGAGCTTTAGTTCAGCTTTGACTCTGATTCATTGCCTGTGATTTCTTTTGTGTCCTGGCTCTTTGTTAGTCTGAGCTCAGTCCCTGCCCCTCCCCAGTTTAATACTGTCTTCTGGTTAACCCTTGTCTTTCTGATTTGCTTGTATCTAAACTCTCTTGGACTCAATCTCACCTTTCTACTGGCAAATTATCAGTTTATGATTCCTTAATCCAGACTCTCCTAGTTATGACTTCAGCTATTTTATAATGCTTTCTATCCATCATTGGTCCTCTAGTTAGTTCATTCAAGTTCACACCCATTCACACCTTACTCCATGGGTGCAACATGGGTCCCTATCAGCCAAGTCCATCTTGCCTTGTAGCAGGCTCTGATGAGATAACTTTTGAGCTTGTGGTCTTTTGTTCTGATCCATGACTTATTTAGCCTATATTATGGAATCACTTCATTGTATATCATGGACAGCAAATGAGAATAACACAAAATCGTCTTATCTCTAGTGTCTACCTTTCTACAAAATTTGGCTTAAAAATAAATATATCCTACAGGGAAACGTGAACAATTTAGAAAATGTGATGAGATGACTCTGCCGACTCTGTCCCAGTCTATACAGTAAAGGTAAATGGGAAATGTCATCTTATTGGGGCAGATTTCTACACCAGTGATTTGCCTCTTACCCCAAGGTTATAAAAATTCTAGGGCATACAGGGTGCAATATTTATTATAATTAAAAATTAGGGTTGAGCGATCAGGAAAGATCGGATCCCGATCGGCGATCGAGTAAATTTCATGATCGGGATTGGCTGGAAAATTATCAAAAATCTCAAGATTGGCTCAAACCCATTAAAAATTATTCTGGTAGTCTATGCCAGCTATGAGTTGATGTTGATCCCCCTGTAGACGCATGACCCGCTGCATTAACAGCTCCAGTCTTCATAAATCCCCCCAATTGGGTCGGGCCCAGCGGACACTGTAGAAACCCCCATACTTTATTTCAAGATTTGACGCAAATTTTTTTTTAAATTTACGTTTCGGCTACAAATCCTGCCTGATATAATAAGCCCCATTTTCATGATTCATTCCCTTTAGGTCCATCCGTATCAGAGATACCGCGAGATAGAATGTAGGTCTGAAGCAGAAATCTACAAGGCCCTTCAAGGACAGAGAAACTTGAGATAAATGAGCGATATTAGGAACAAAGTTAAATAAAGCAATTCTGTCGCCATTGTTAGGATAAGCCTCTTAGTTAATTTCTGAAAAGTGGCTTTAACAAGGCAAAGAAGCCGAAGTAGCGATCGCTCCGGTCGGCTTAGGAAGATTAGAGACTCTTCTGCTGTCTTTTGATATAAATAATCATGAAATCAATGGATGTAACTAGAGCAGATTCTGGAGAGCCTGAAGTCTGATAATGAAGCTCAGGGCATGCGAGGTGAGATCCTTCTGCAGACAAATGTGGGAAAAGAGAGAAGCTGGTGCAGAAAAAAAAACCCAAAAAGAGCCATCAGCGCAGTATAATAAACCATTATAAGATAATAATACCAGCACGAGAATATAAAGAAAATTGCAATGCAAAAGAGCTACATGTATGAGCGGGTTATTATTCCATTTGTCACAGCGTGGCCACAGAAGAATCGGAGGACTTGATGGTTTCCTACCGCAAAAAAATAAAACAAAAAATAAAAAAAATGCAAGTGACCTCGTCAAGGTTACACCATCCACTTGGAAAGGAAAGAGTTAAACAATATTGTATCAAGGTCCTGGCTAGTGGAGGTTGGCTTTGTCCCCATTATAAGGTTAGAGTTATATGGCATCCAAAATAAGATTGCAACGTTGCTGTAACATCTCTGCCTGTTCGGGTAACTGCACCACCCTCTGCTTGTGTGCTGTGGCGCAGGAGGCGGGTGCAGTTTGGTTCTTGGCTTAAAGTTTTTGGTCACACTGTGTGAACTCGGCTCTAGTTCTGTGATTGTATTTGCACCACACCCGTCTTCTGCCCTTGTTGCCTCTGTCCATTAAGTGGTTAATTTTGTCTTGCCTGTGATTGACAGCCTGCCTTCCTGTCACCTCCAGGGGCGGGTTCTTACTCCCCTATTTGATCTTGGCTCTCATTCACACCAGTGCTTGCTATTGCCTTGTGCATACTTGCTCCGTACTGTCACTATTTTGCTTGCTTTCTTATCCTTGACCTTTGGCTTTCCTCACTGACTATTCTTTGGACTCCGATTTGGCACTGCATCGCTCGACTGTTACTGACCCTTGGCTAGTTGACCTCTCTTTTTTGTTGTCCGTCTTGTCTGCGCTTTGTGTCTCACCTATACAGGAAGGGACTGTCTTCATGGCTGCCGCCTATTACGTAGGATAGGGCCTGGCAATAGGAAGGGAAAGTTGGGGGCTTCAGTTTAGGGCTCACTGTCTCGTGTCCCATCCCAGGGTTCAAACAGTTACTGGGGAATTGCTGTCCTAGCAATTACCTAACAGTTGCACTGCTACTGGGGTTGAGCCGATCTTGAGATTTCAGGATCGATTTTAAAATCCGATTTCCGATCATTTTCCAGCTGATCACGATTGTGAAATTTGCTCAATCACCGATCAGGATCCGATCTTTCCCAATCCCGATCGCTCAACCCCAGTCAATGCTTCTCTATGGGAAAAGTCACTTTTAGGGTTGAGCCGATCTTGAGATTTCAAAATCCTATTCCTGATCATTTTCCAGCTGATCACAATCGTGAAATTTGCTCGATCACTGATCGGGATACGGTCTTTTTCCGATCGCTCAACCCTAGCTGCTACATCACAATTGTAGTGAATGTGATCGCGTTGGGAAGTTATGCTGACAACAACACACAAGTTCTCAGAAATACAACCCTTAGAACGTACAGGAAAAAAGTGTGAGCCCCCCCCATCCTCCCTGGCATCCCACCACAGTGAGCAGAGCTACGTGGCCCAGTGGAACGCTCTTGTATCTGCCGGGATCTAGGTTATATTATACATGACGTCAGTACTTTATCGGTGGGCCATGTCACAAAAGGGGGTGTAATATACTCACAAACTGGGTGGGGCTTCAAAAAGGAGGCATGTTCATTTTAAAAATGATCACAATTGGCTCCATACGCCATGTCTTCCAGATTCCAACCTGAAAATGTAATGCAATGGGACATTGGGTGGTTAAGAGGGTGGTCATTTTTAATCTTGCTCATCGGCCACCCAGATCCCTATAAAAGACATTGCCTTCAATGATTGTATAACTATTTAGGATGCAGAGACCTACTGGTCTATAAAAAACATTATAAACTTTACATGCAATACCACTCCTCACCACGTGGTGTGCTGTTACAAATAAACCATACTCATAAACCATACAAAGCACTATAATCTGGGCACATGAAGTATTAAACTCTACGCTGCCACCTATTGGTGAAAAAATAGATTGTGATTTTGGAACAGAAATAAAAAACCCTCCAATGACAATTTGTTGCATGTCCTATTTGTAACATGGCCACGTCTGATAACACTCACAGTAGATATTATTTTCAGCTCATGTTCCCATTCCAGTGGCTTAGTTATTTCTGGCAGCCATGTAATAATGATAGATGCCTTGAAATTGAAGCAGATGATCACTGGATGGCGGCTACGTCGCAGTTTTTTCTGAAATCCTGGCAACATCAATCTATTTTTTCTAAGTATGGGAGTAATGATGTGGATCCTCATGAAAGTTAATTGTATTTCAGAATGAAACGAGCATCTTGACTTTCATTAGACTTTTAGGTTCTGGCGCTTGGGCAGTCACCAGTCATCCGTGCCCATGCGTGAAATAAGGCTGATACTGTGGAATACAGAGCTGCCGGTGCCATCAGGGTTGGGGGTCATGCATGACAAACCAGCAGGTTGTAATAAAGAGATGCAGTCACACTTCTGTTCTGTTCCAAAAAATTGGAACCAAATCTACTACGAAGAGTCTAATGGGTTTTTCGGGCTCTAAGAACAAGGAAGGGGTTCAAAGTAAAGACTAAGGGATGACATCTCCCACGTGGCTACTGCCACCAATCATTGGCCAGTAGTTGGCCACGACTTCGGTAGTAACATAGTTACATAGTAGATGAGGTTAGATGAAGACATCAGTCCATCAAGTCCAACCTATAACCCTACAATCCCCTACAGTGTTGATCCAGGGGAAGGCAAAAAACCCCATGAGGCTCATGCCAATTGCCCCAATTCAGGGAAAAAATTCCTTCCCGACTCCAATCTGGCAGTCAGTATGACGATGGAGAGTTGCAGGGATGATGTACCCAACTATCCTACATGACCCACAGAGGCCAATGATTGGTGGTAGTGTCCACAAGGGATGTCATTGCTAGGGCACCGAAACTGAAGACCAGGCTGCAGGTAAAGTCGACAGCAATTCCATACCCTAATCCACATACTTTTCACTTTTCTCAAATGTTTTGCACCCAAAGAGTTAGATAACAAATTCTACGTCTGTATATTACTGTAGGTGTATGCCATAATGAGACATAATGGTAAAAATAGATGGCTGCCATCTTTTGCCTAGGTTTTCTGCACTCCGGGCCGGCAGATAGACATCTAGAGTGTAGAGAGTCTTCATCTGTAGTGAGATTCAATATAAACCAACACAAGGTAAAAACCTGAAGAACATCTCAAGATGAGGTTGTCTACACCTCATGTCATCTAAACCTCTAGTCCTCCATTCCTCGAAGGACCTCTGTTTATTCTGATGTCCTCTGGTGGAACAGTCTAACACCAAAGACCAGTGGAGCACAAAGTATTTCATCTAGAATTGAGAACAGACAAGTCCATTGGATGGACTCTTTTCTGGAAGGAAAAAAAAGCTGTTACCATTGGAGGATCATGTGGACTTCTGATGGGACAATCTAACCTTGAGAAAAGCTGCCATGGATTATGAAGTAATCTCCAGTATTGGCTTCATTACTAGCTCATTAATATCCAAAAGCTTTATTGATCTTGTTCTTGATGGATGTATTGTGTTGTTATAACGTGTGCCCTCGAGAAGACAATATATGATCATCTCTAGTATTCACTTCAGTATACATCATCTAAGTCTAACCAGGTCTATGTAGGACAACGAAAAATATGGAGAACCCTAAAAGTAGAGGACTGCCATTTTATCATTTGGGATGAGGTTGTCTGTTGTTGTTGGACCTCTTGGGTCCTGTTCTGGAAAGACCACTGTATACTTTGCCAATACTTGTGACCACTGGAGAATGTTTTGGTCCAATGGTGGGATAGTCTAATACAAAAGATTCCAGTGGATCACAAAGTAAGCTTTCCTATATATTGTGAATACTGTATAATAGGTTCTGTGGGGGAATATCCCAAAATATGAAAAACCCTACAAATGGTAGATCTTCTCTACTGGTAGCATAAGATGAGGTTGTCTGCAGTTGTACATAATGGACTTGGTAGGTCCTAGTATAAACACCTGGAGGATCTACTGGTAGGAAAGTCCACTCCTAACAAGAGCTGCAAGTGGAGCACAATGTAATCTCTCCAATATTAGGCTGAACCTTCAAGAAAAGTCCTATGTGGAACAACTCAAAATATGTCCTACAAACAAGGTTCTGTTCTTTCAAGAGGTTCTGATGATGTTTTCTCCTGTTCAGAGGGGTTTCTGTTATTGGGTCTGGACCTGTGCCCACTGGAAAACCGTGGGGTCCTCTGGTGAAACAGCCCAACCTTGAGAAAAGCTTCCATGGAGTAAAATTAATCTCCATCTTCAAGAACATTGTCAAAAACATAATGGTTTCTATGTAAAATGGCTATGTAAGAACAGTGGACAACCCCAAGGTAGCCTCTTAGCTTAGCTTGAATTTGGACTCAAATTTCTCATGAATCTAATTCACAACAGGGTATCAAAATCCTTGACCGCTGCAATTTGCAACACAACTGCTGGGTGACCACACATACCAGGTTGACACTAGCGCTCTGGTCTCCATCGTTTAGGTCCATATGGGTACCTGAAACGTGGAGACCCTGTCTGCTTTAAGAGCAGATACCCAAGGAAACCCGTGGACCCCATGGACTATAAAGTGGTTTGCCGGGATTCCGCCCGGTTTCCGCATGCAGGACTTTTCTCTCCACCAATTTTAAGTGGAATCTGCGGTGGAGTCTCCAACACATATGTGAATCCATCATAAGTAGGGTTGAGTGATCGGGATCAGAAAAGATTGAGTAAATTTCGCAATCGGAATTCCGATCCCGATCTTTTCCAGTGGGATCGAGGTGAGAGGTTATCTCAAGATCGGCTCAACCTTAAAAGTGACTTTTCCCATAGAGAAGCATTGACTAGGGTTGAGCGATCGGGATCGGAAATTATCGGATTCCGATGGGCGATCGAGCAAATTTCACAATCGGGATCGGCTGTAAAATGATTGGAAATCGGATTTTAAAATCGATCCTGAAATCCCAAGATCGGCTCAAACCTAATCATAAGATAGACATTATGTAACTGAGTATTGTGAAGTCCTGTTGTCTTGAAAAGCTGATGGCTAAAGAAGGACACCCTGCGACCGCGATTGTTACACCACCCATTACCAGACCTCCACTGCCTATTAAAAAAAAACAGTGGGGGGTCCAGTAGGGCCCACTAAAGGCACAGGGCCCACCGGGGGAGTCACCGGTTCCCCAATCGGCCAGTCTGACTCTACCTGAACTTAATGGACCATGTTCTGTACCCATCTACTGAATCTTCTATTAGGATGTTTACCATAAATTATTCACCATCTAGTCGGGTCTACCTCTAGCCCCTAAACATGTCCTCAGGATAGTTAGAGAAGAGCCTATGGCACCCCATGGCCCATTTATTCCATCTCTAGGTTATTTATGACCAACTTTACAAAATAAAATCTCATTTTAACTAAGCAAAACCTAAGAACTGCTGCCGAGACGTCTTGTTTAAGCTGTGCCATGGGGTATATTTCATGCTGGATCCAAATATCAAAGGCCTATCGTTGGTTTCGGGTGTCGCAACAAAAAAAAGGAATAAACTATTTTCTATCTTGCAGTGTTTTGAACTAAATCCGGCAACCTATTTCCAATTCATTTGTCTTCTACTTCAACTTGGCTAATCCTGTGATACATTATTATTGTTTCAAGTGCATCCCGGAATTATGGTAATTTGCTCGTTGTGAAATTCTGTGAACTCGCCTCATCTGTCTTTGATGCGGCTTCTTAGCTGTTTAGAGCTCGCTATATAGAATCCATTTTCAATGCTTAATTGGCGCGGCTCGAAGGAAATAATAACATTGTGTTTTTACTATCTAAATAACAATTATACATTGCGAAGACAGATCACAATTGGGCACTCATTCCAGTCATTAGGACACAATTGCCGCCGGTTTAAGCCTTCAAGAGGGTGTCAAAATGGAATTCTTCAAGGGCTAATCCATGTATGGTGCCGTGCAAAAGCTTTAGGCGGGCGGGGAGAAAATGATGCAAAGAATGCTTTCAGAAATAGAAGGGTTAATTGTTTAGTTTTGTCAATGAATAGCGTTGAGCCGATCTTGAGATTTCTGGATCGATTTTAAAGTCCGATTTCCGATAATTTTCCAGCCGATCCCGATCATGAAATTTGCTTGATCGCCGATCGGGATCTGATCTTTCCCGATCCCGATCACTCAACCCTAGTCAATGCTTCTCTATGGGAAAAGTCACTTTTGGGGTTGAGCCAATCTTGAGATCTCAAAATCCGATTTCCGATCATTTTCCAGCCGATCCCGATCGTGATCGTGAAATTTGCTCGATCGCCGATCGGGATCTGATCTTTCCCGATCCCGATCGCTCAACCGTAGTCAATGCTTCTCTATGGGAAAAGTCACTTTTGGGGTTGAGCCGTTCTTGAGATTTCAGGATTGATTTCAAAATCTGATATCCGATAATTTTCCAGCCGATCCCGATCATGAAATTTGCTCGATCGCCGATCGGGATCTGATCTTTCCTGATCCCGATCATTCAACCCTAGTCAATGCTTCTCTATGGGAAAAGTCACTTTTGGGGTTGAGCCAATCTTGATATTTCAAAATCCAATTTCTGATCATTTTCCGGCTAATCCCGATCGTGATCGTGAAATTTGCTCGATCGCCGATCGGGATCTGATCTTTCCCAATCCCGATCACTCAACCCTAGTCAATGCTTCTGTATGGGAAAAGTCACTTTTGGGGTTGAGCCAATCTTGATATTTCAAAATCCGATTTCCGATCATTTTTCAGCCGATCCCGATTGTGATCGTGAAATTTGCCCAATCACCGATCGGGATGTGATCTTTTCTGATCCCAATCGCTCAACCCTATCAATGAACAGAATGAAGTGAAGGAAGAAAAGACCAATCTAAATCTCATCAATATTTGGGGTGGCCTTTGCCCTTTGTAAGTGATGATATAGCCCTGATCTCAACGTCATCCAGTCTGTCTGGGATGACGTGAGATACAGACGGATTGGAGCAAGCCTACATCCACAGAAGATCTGTGCTTCGTTCTCCAAGATGGCGGCAGGAACCAACCTCCCTGCCCAGCATTGCTAAAAACTGTCTGCAAGTACCGAGAAGAACTGATAGAAGGCAAAGGGCAAAGGTCACCCCAAATATTGATGGTATTTACATTTATCTTCTTTTACAGTGGTTTTTCATAGAAAACCTTATAGGGGTTCTCTGGTTGTTTTAGGCTACCCCCTATTCACAAGATAGGGGTAACTTGCTAAATGGTGAGACTCACCTGATCATGAGAATGGAGGTCCTTGTACTATGAAGAATGGGACTCCCAGTGTTACAGCGGTGCGACCTCCCCCCATCAGCATGTTAGCCCCTATCCTTGGAACAATGGGACTACCCCTTGAACACCGCTTAAGGCTACATGTATCCCAGACAACAAAACGGGCAGGGTTAAGACCTCTCCTAAATTTTGCAACTAGACTCATGGCCCCCACATAGTCATAGTGATAATACACAGTCATTTGTCCATAAAAACAGAATGGTCAATGGAACTCACATTGACCATCAATATGCCGAAAGCTGCAGGTTCCATCCAATCCTCTTTTCGATGTGGATTCGCCATGTATGTGCTGCAATGCTTGATAGGAAAGGGGTCAGGAGTCAGTGGGGAACATCCATTTGGAAGGTGACAGCTCTTATCGGCTTCCATCACCGTCACTGGTTTATTGGTCAGAAGGTTGCACATCTGTCAGGCTCTCTCCATCAATATAAGTACTGAGACCCATTCACACTTGACATTGGCGGCAACTAATAACCAACCCCCGTGACCTCAGGATATGATTGACAATTCAATTAAAGGGAAGAGTCCTTTACTACGAAGTGCGGAGGTATGTCCGTGGATATAATCCCCATCAGAGGGCTGTCTATGTTTGCTGTATGAATTCTTACAATAAAGGGGACCTTTCAATGCTTACAGCGGCATAGTGGTTGGACTGAGAGTCCTTGGGGCCACCAGATAAAATGATTCTGGGGTTTACCCTACAATAACCCCTAGAAAATAGACCATAGTACCCTTTCAATGTTGGTGTCTTCTGCTGGACCATTATTGTGTTAGACCCTGGTCCCACCAGAGGATCTCCTGGCGCTGGTTATCCAGTGAGTGGTACCATGTAATACGACTATCCCTGACTACTACTATCCCACCATTCCTAGTAGTACCATGTAATACGACTATCCCTGACTACTACTATCCCACCATTCCTAGTAGTACCATGTAATACGACAGTCCCTGACTACTACTATCCCACCATTCCTAGTAGTACCATGTAATACGACCGTCCCTGACTACTACTATCCCACCAGTCCTAGTAGTACCATGTAATACGACAGTCCCTGACTACTACTATCCCACCATTCCTAGTAGTACCATATAATACGACCGTCCCTGACTACTACTATCCCACCAGTCCTAGTAGTACCATGTAATACGACAGTCCCTGACTACTACTATCCCACCATTCCTAGTAGTACCATATAATACGACCGTCCCTGACTACTACTATCCCACCATTCCTAGTAGTACCATGTAATACGACAGTCCCTGACTACTACTATCCCACCATTCCTAGTAGTACCATGTAATACGACCGTCCCTGACTACTACTATCCCATCATTCCTAGTAGTACCATGTAATACGACCGTCCCTGACTACTACTATCCCACCAGTCCTAGTAGTACCATATAATACGACCGTCCCTGACTACTACTATCCCACCATTCCTAGTAGTACCATGTAATACGACCGTCCCTGACTACTACTATCCCATCATTCCTAGTAGTACCATGTAATACGACCGTCCCTGACTACTACTATCCCACCAGTCCTAGTAGTACCATATAATACGACCGTCCCTGACTACTACTATCCCACCATTCCTAGTAGTACCATGTAATACGACCGTCCCTGACTACTACTATCCCATCATTCCTAGTAGTACCATGTAATACGACCGTCCCTGACTACTACTATCCCATCATTCCTAGTAGTACCATGTAATACGACCGTCCCTGACTACTACTATCCCACCAGTCCTAGTAGTACCATGTAATACGACTATCCCTGACTACTACTATACCACCATTCCTATTTCACCTTTCTTCCCACCAACCTGTGCCCTCGGCCTCACCAAACCCCGGGCTCCCGATGTTACAGGGGTGCCTATGAGGGCCCCCCTCCCGCGGCAAGCCATGTGCCTCCATTCCATTTGTGGGCGCTGTGGCGGCCCTGTCCCCGTCCCCCTTCTAGGAGCCCCCGGGTTTACCTGCCCAGGCCCCCCCATTCCCGCGTCCCCCACTGGACCGGCAACCTCCTCACTCCCAACACCCCACCCCTCTCCCTTCGCAAAATCCCCTGACTCGCCTGTCGTCACAACCCTACTCCTGCGGCCGAATGACACTGTAGATAGCACTGAGCAGACATCGGCGACATCCACGACGGACATGCAGAGTCCAGAGGCCGCAGCCGCCATGGGACAGCAGGCCGAACCGGCGTTCCAGACCGCCGCGCAGGCGCTGCCCCAGAGTACGGGCACTGGTTCAGGATGCTCTGGACCTCTGACAGCCGCTATGTTCTTGTGGACGCCGGCCCATAGCTCCGCCCACATAGAGAAGCGGCACCCATCCAGGTGAGCTGCTGATGGGGCTGGGATCCCAGCGTCCCAGGTCCTGCAGCGAATTCAAAAGTGAAAAGCACCGGTCACAGGAGTGAATTGCGGTGGTGTACAGGAATTCCATGTAGCCTATCGTTCAATCCGGGACCCAAGGTATGTATGTGCGCAATTTCAGCCAAATCCGTTCGCCCATCTAGGTGTCATTGTGTCCCCTTTCCAACCCCCCTCCCCCCCCGACCCCTTTGCACCCACCCCCGCAACCCCAGCCTCGGCCTCCTCCCCTGCCTGGGGTTAGGAGCTAGGCCCGAGAGGGCAATAGGGAGTTTGTGGCTTGCTATGCTAAGTGTGTGGGATTGCAGAGCTGGTGGTATGAGTTGTGGTTTTGTGGGGGTCCTGGCAAAAACGTATGTCTGTGATTGTGACGAATAGTAGCCTATCGTTCAATCCTGCCTAGGAACTATGTTTGTTGAAAATTTGAGCCAAAACGGTTGAGTGTTTTTTGCGTGATTGAGGAACAAACATCCAAACATCTAAACATCCAAACACACAAACATCCAAACACACAAACATCCAAACACACAAACATACTCCAAACACACAAACATCCAAACACACAAACATACTCCAAACACACAAACATCCAAACACACAAACATACTCCAAACACACAAACATCCAAACACACAAACATACTCCAAACACACAAACATCCAAACACACAAACATACTTTCACATTTATAATATTAGTAGGATGTAGCAGAGCTGAATAAGTAATGCGCTTTGGTATAGGCACCATCTTATCACAACGAGGAATTAAAATTAGGGGAATATCATGAAAACCCCGACCTTGCCAACCTGAATCCGACAACTATCGCTAGGTTCACACTAGCATTCGAATTTCTCTTCTTCAGGTCCACTTGGGGACCTGCAAAACGAAAACCTAATCCACTTAAAATGAGGCTACCTTCTGAAACCCACGGAGCTCCTAGACTACAATGGGGTCTGTCGGGTTTCCATCCGAAAAATTCCGAGGTAATTTTGCAATAATTTTTCAAGCGGTTTTCAAGCGGAATGGAGGACAGCCTCCGCCTCAGGTTCCGGTCCAAAAAATCCCATGTAAACTTACCCTCATAGGTCTCCTTGATGACATCATACACTCGGTGTGTCCATGTCACTGCTGGTGGCCCATGCACAGGCGTCCCTGGTGACCCTGGCACATGACATCATCAGGACAGCACCGGACACCACAATGAAGGCCCAAAAACAGTAAGGGAAGGTGACTACAAATTATTTTTCTTCTACACCTTCCCTGTCCCTTCATTGCTCGCTTTTGTAAGATTTTGGAATCTTCCACCGTGTGCGGTTCCTATTCTAGAGACTCGGTGGAATCTTAGGAGAACTGTCTTTGTATCAAGATTGTATCCAATCCCTTCTCTCTGTCTCTGGCCCATTTATCCCATTGTTCTATTCTCCATTCATCTGGCCGAATAAAACACTATTTTTTTTTTTTCTAATAAGCTGAAAAATGTGCCCTAAAAAGACATCGATCCTGCAGCAGAACAAGGCGCGAGCGCTCTACATTTCTCAGATTTTAACTACAGGCTGCCCTGAGGGCATAGCGATTGAGGCGCCTGCCGTGAAACACATGATATGAAAGGTCAGTCCATTCATCCTACATACATAATGTATATGTGTTTCTCCATAGGACAGAACCCAGGCTGTTACTTGGCAGGATGTGCCAGGATATCACAATGTAGATTCTGTTATTTCCCACTGGGCTCTGGGTCAACTTTCGACATTATTTTAATACAGAGTGATCAGTAGCAAATTCAGCTCTGCTACATCTCCCTGTGTACATAGCAGTGCTTGGCGTGACTGCAGAATTCCAGCCACAAAGTAGATAAGAAAGTAACAATTTTACATAGGCAGTGGATACAGTTTATTTTCTTAAGTATAGATGACGATTCTTTATGTGTTTTCCTTCTTCTTCTGCTGATCTATACAATAGAAGTCTATGGAGAGGGGGAAGTAGAGGAGAGCTCTGTACTATGAAGAGACCGTTTTCTTTCACAACCCAGCTGAGTTCTCAGGAATTACCAAGACTTCTCCTGGCAGAAATCACAATACTTAAAGGGATTCTAACATTAAAATCGAATTTTTTTTCTCCCTAACACATAGGAATAGCCTTAAGAAAGGCTATTCTTCTCCTACCTTTAGATGTCTTCTCCGCGCCGCCGTTCAGTAGAAATCCCGGTTTTTGCCGGTATGCAAATGAGTTCTCTCGCAGCACTGAGGGCGGTCCTCAGCACTCAAACAGCACTGGGGGCGTCCCCAATGCTGAACTCTCCAGCGCCGCCTCTATCTTCTTCAGGAATGGGTCTTCTTTGCATCTTTTTCTGGCGGTGGCTTCAAACTTCTAGGCCTTGGGCAGCCGACTACGCATGCCTGCTGGCCACAAGAGGATGGCCACTTACAATACTGTGTAAGTGGCCGTTTCCTTGTGGCCGGCAGGCATGTGCTGTCAGCTTTGTTCTAGGCCCGCGGCCTAGAAGTTTGAAGTCAACCACCAGAAGAAGACCCGTTCCTGATGCTCCCAGTGCTGTTTGAGTGCTAAGGACCCGCCCCCAGTGCTGCGAGAGAACTCACTTGCATACCGAAGAAAACTGGGATTTCTACCGAACGGCGGCGCTGAGAAGACATCTAAAGGTAGGAGAAGAATAGCCTTTCTTAAGGCTATTCCTACAGGTTAGGGACAAAAAATTTGATTTTAATGGTAGAATCTCATTAAGGATATGTTCACACGGAGGAATTTGCCGCTGAATTTGCCAAGCAGAAAAGTTGGGAATTTGAAGCAGGAATTTTGATGCTGAATTTGAAGCCGATTTTGAAGCACCACTGTTTTTCGCTTTTATTTGACAGGCACAAATTCCAAATTACGCCAGCAGATTTTGACAAATTCCACATCAAATTCCGCATCCAATTCAGCATCGAATTCCACGGTGAAGGAAAAAGTATATTACCTGTCTCCCATTCATTTCAATAGGATTTCTCAATAAATAGGGTGAATCCTGAAAAGACAATCTCAAAAATGGCAAGTGTCAGTCTATTATTAGGCTTAGTGGCCAGAGTGAAGGATTGCAGGACAGTGTATGTATTTAAAATACAGCTAGAAACTTAGAAAATTAAAAATAAAATCCTTAAATATTCCTAAAAATATATATTTAACAAAAAATAGACGATTTTTGGTGACACATTCCCTTAAAAAATGAGCAGAATTAGGCGGCCTCTCTCATACGTTACATTACAATAAGGCTTTATTCCGGTCTACTGAGCGCTCGCAGAATGTGATAGAGACAACGTAACAGACGCTTCCTGTACGGTAGAAGATCTGCACTTACCAGGGTCATGAGCAGATGGAATGACTGGACATGTGATCTCCTCTGCCACATCGGGTTATGTGTACTGTAATAAATAGGAGACCTTACTCATGTACTGGAGATGGGAATAATCCGGGAATATCGCTACAAAATGCAAAAAGCAAAAAAAAAAAATTTATTTTTGGACAATTAAGTCCACAAGTGATGGATATGCTGAGGAATTACACGTGTAAGATCAGAGGAGAGGAAAGGAACAGGCACGTGGTTCAGATTGTAACAAATCTCAAAAACTCACCCATGGGCTGTGCAACCTTTCTACTGCTTAGAAATTGACCTTCAGTGCAGATTTATGTGTATTGGAGAATTTCAGTGTCAATTACCAGCGGAACAATAGCAAAATAGTTCCCAATGTAGAGTTCAGTTACAAACTGAATGTTCTAGAAATGCTTACCGACTATTCCCCTTCATATTGCCCCATCTGATCCCTTCCTCCAGCGTGCCCAAGCCTCCTCCTGTTTATGATGATGTCATCACTTATACTCATACTGTGACATCACTGTGTGTATTATCCTGTACTGTGACATCACTGTGTGTATTATCCCTGTACTGTGACATCACTGTGTGTATTATCCCTGTACTGTGACATCACTGTGTGTATTATCCTGTACTGTGACATCACTGTGTGTATTATCCTGTACTGTGACATCACTGTGTGTATTATCCTGTACTGTGACATCACTGTGTGTATTATTCCTGTACTGTGACATCACTGTGTGTATTATCTCTGTACTGTGACATCACTGTGTGTATTATCCCTGTACTGTGACATCACTGTGTGTATTATCTCTGTACTGTGACATCACTGTGTGTATTATCTCTGTACTGTGACATCACTGTGTGTATTATCCCTGTACTGTGACATCACTGTGTGTATTATCTCTGTACTGTGACATCACTGTGTGTATTATCTCTGTACTGTGACATCACTGTGTGTATTATCCTGTACTGTGACATCACTGTGTGTATTATCCTGTACTGTGACATCACTGTGTGTATTATACCTGTACTGTGACATCACTGTGTGTATTATCCTGTACTGTGACATCACTGTGTGTATTATCCTGTACTGTGACATCACTGTGTGTATTATCCCTGTACTGTGACATCACTGTGTGTATTATCCCTGTACTGTGACATCACTGTGTGTATTATCTGTACTGTGACATCACTGTGTGTATTATCTCTGTACTGTGACATCACTGTGTGTATTATACCTGTACTGTGACATCACTGTGTGTATTATCCCTGTACTGTGACATCACTGTGTGTATTATACCTGTACTGTGACATCACTGTGTGTATTATCCTGTACTGTGACATCACTGTGTGTATTATCCTGTACTGTGACATCACTGTGTGTATTATCCCTGTACTGTGACATCACTGTGTGTATTATCCTGTACTGTGACATCACTGTGTGTATTATCCTGTACTGTGACATCACTGTGTGTATTATCCCTGTATTGTGACATCACTGTGTGTATTATCCCTGTACTGTGACATCACTGTGTGTATTATCCTGTACTGTGACATCACTGTGTGTATTATCCTGTACTGTGACATCACTGTGTGTATTATCCCTGTACTGTGACATCACTGTGTGTATTATCCTGTACTGTGACATCACTGTGTGTATTATCCTGTACTGTGACATCACTGTGTGTATTATCCCTGTACTGTGACATCACTGTGTGTATTATCTCTGTACTGTGACATCACTGTGTGTATTATCTCTGTACTGTGACATCACTGTGTGTATTATCCCTGTACTGTGACATCACTGTGTGTATTATCCTGTACTGTGACATCACTGTGTGTATTATCTCTGTACTGTGACATCACTGTGTGTATTATCCTGTACTGTGACATCACTGTGTGTATTATCCCTGTACTGTGACATCACTGTGCATGTATTATCCTGTACTGTGACATCACTGTGTGTATTATCTCTGTACTGTGACATCACTGTGTGTATTATCCCTGTACTGTGACATCACTGTGTGTATTATCCCTGTACTGTGACATCACTGTGTGTATTATCCCTGTACTGTGACATCACTGTGTGTATTATCCTGTACTGTGACATCACTGTGTGTATTATCCTGTACTGTGACATCACTGTGTGTATTATCCCTGTACTGTGACATCACTGTGTGTATTATCCCTGTACTGTGACATCACTGTGTGTATTATCCTGTACTGTGACATCACTGTGTGTATTATCTCTGTACTGTGACATCACTGTGTGTATTATCCCTGTACTGTGACATCACTGTGTGTATTATCTCTGTACTGTGACATCACTGTGTGTATTATCCTCTGTACTGTGACATCACTGTGTGTATTATCCCTGTACTGTGACATCACTGTGTGTATTATCCCTGTACTTGTTGACATCACTGTGTGTATTATCCCTGTACTGTGACATCACTGTGTGTATTAGTCCTGTA